>NC_057934.1:66534243-66669243 GCF_018555375.3 Anguilla rostrata
TCATGGAAATGAAAAGGGGGTGGGTGGGGTGGGGGTGGGGGAAGGGGGGATGGGGGTGGTGGAAGGGGGGGTGGGGGGTGGTGCCTTAGCTAAAGCAAACACAGAGTTTTAAATGGGAGAAGAAAGGGGTGCCTGACACCTCTGTGTGAGGGCAGGGCCAGAGGGGAGGGCTTGTTTGGCTGTGCTGCCACTCTGCAGCCAGGACGGGCCGGGCCAGGGGCTGGGGGGCCGGGGGGCTGCAGGGAGCCCGTTGGGTGCCTCTTATTCTGGGCAGAGCACTGCGCTTTTGGGGCTGTGCTTAACAGTCAGTGGAACCGAGAGACAGCGAGGCCCATGGATGGCTGTGTGTGTGTGTGTGTTACAGTTAGACACAGAGAGAGAGAGAGAGAGATAGGGAGAGAGAGAGAGAGAGCAAGGGATAGAGAGGGAAGGAGAGGGAAAGAGAGAGAGAGCGAGGGGGATAAAGAGAGGGAGAGACCTTTGATTCTCCTTTATTTAACAGTAAAAAAAGGAGACATACAAATCTAGTTATACATAATAATCAAAGATGGAAAGTAAACCAACACAATAGAAAAAAACAGGGAAAAAAATAAAAACTTAAAATAAAAAGATATGCTGGCTCCAGAATTTGAGGAGGGAGAGGGAGAGGGGGATAGAGAGAGGAAGAGAGAGCAAGAGAGAGGGAGCGAGAGAGAGAGAGAGAGGGGGATAGAGAGAGAGAGAAAGAGCGAGAGAATTGCTGCATTTTTATTGTTTTTTTGTTTCGCTATGCACTAGAAACACATGCTTACAACCAAAATCAAATGGGGAAAAAAAATGAAGGAGAGGACATAAAAATTTGGGATACGCATACTAGAGCAAAGAGCCAAAGCCTGTTCTCTTGCCTTACTGTGTCCTCATGCCTGTCTGAAACAGCAGAGCAGAAGAGCATGTGGTCCAATGACCATGATATGCGCTTCTGTAAGTTGCTTTGGATAAAAGCGTCTGCTAAATAAATGTAATGTGATGTAATGTCCAGGTTGTACGGGGCAGCTGTACCCTCAGCCCCGTACACACTGCACCCCAGCGTGGCCCAGCTTTTGGGGAGGGAGATGGATGGGTCGCCACCACAGGATGAAAGATGACTGTGGGAACGTGGATGCACCCCCCCCCCACCCCCCCCCAAAAGAGGGGAGGTGCCGGAATCCAAAAACTCACGGGCTCAAGCGAAGATATGATTTCTCCCAGGCCGTATTAATCCTCTTTCTCTCAATGCTGAGGCCCGTCCTAATTCAGCCCAGCTGTGTGACATAGCCATGGACAACCTGCACTGACCCTAACCCTAACCCCTCCCCGGTGAAACTGCATTTCTAAAAGTGGAAAAGGGGGATGGGAGGGGGTACAGGGATGGAGGTGGAGGGGGGGCAGGGGGGGGGGGGGGGTAGGGGGGGGCGAAGCTCCTCAGCCGAACAGGTTTGGGTCAGTCCGGGAAAAAAAGTCGCGGTCGATTTCACGCGCTGTTCCTCGCCTGCCGCTCTCCAGCTCTTCCCTCTTCTCTCTCTCTCGGGTCGGGTCGCTGAGGAGCCGTTTCACAAGAGCGACGGAGCCGTCAGTAACCGAGGGCGACCGAGAGCGATCCAGCCGTCAGTAACCGAGGGCGACCGCTCGAGGGTCCTCTCGAGCGCGATTCGCTGGGCGGCGTCGCGGGAGACGGGGTCCGTCTGCGATCGCGACGCGGGGGACCTGCGCGGAGGCGAGGCCTGTCCCCTAAACCCACGCCCCTCCCTGGAGTCACCTTCCACAGTCTCAGCCGCCCCGAGGCAGGAGCCCCAGGTCGGTCTTTTTAAGGTGGGCTCTGCGGACATGATCGCGGGATCCCCCGAAAAAAAAAAAACGTGGTGCCGTCCGCCCTTCCTGGACCCTTTGCCCTCTCCTACCAGCGCAGCGAATTGCGGACGGGTTTTCGGGCGTTTTTTTTAAATACAGCTACGAGCGAAGGTGGGCGGGGCCTACTCTGACAGCCGCAGAAAGAATAAAAAACAACGTTAGCGTTATAAGCAGGTGTGTTCGGAGCACGTAATAACAACATGTATATTGTTGCAGCCTTTGCGTTGTTTTACTGTATCTGAACACCGTGCTGCAGTGACCGAGGGGGTCACAGAACAAATGCAGGAAAGTGGTCACGTCGCATGCAATGCATCGCAACCAAAAACAGACACTAAATGCATTTAATTTCATATTGCAAGGTTTCCTCTTGAAGAGCACTTTGCCGATTAGATTGCGGGGGGAACCTGCGGGGCTCCTGAGAATTGGTTTTGAAGTGCATTTACGATATTGATCCGGACGGGGCGACGCGGAAACCTCTAATGCGGCGCGTCTGGGACGAGGGGACGAAGCGAATTAGGGGCGAGCGGGCGAGCCGCGCGGCGGGGGCCTGAGCGCGGCGTCCCGGGACCGCGCGATCGCCCGTCAAGGTCACTGCGCTACGTCCCAGAAGCCCAGGGCGCGGCGGGACGCCTGGCTACAAATCCCCTGTCTTAAATTAGCCGCGGGACGTTTCTGACGTTAAAACAGCACCTGGGGTCCAAGGCGCCGGCGCGCCGAGCCAATCACACGAGCCGCTGAGAGAGAGAGAGAGAGAGGGGAGAGAGAGAGAGAGAGAGAGAGAGAGAGAGAGGGGAGAGAGAGAGAGAGAGAGAGAGAGAGAGTGAGAGAGAGGGGAGAGAGAGAGAGAGAGAGAGAGAGAGAGAGTGAGAGAGAGAGAGTGAGAGAGAGGGGGAGAGAGAGAGAGAGAGAGAGAGAGAGAGTAGAGAGAGAGGGGGAGAGAGAGTGAGAGAGAGGGGGAGAGAGAGAGAGAGAGAGACAGAGAGACAGAGAGAGAGACAGAGAGACAGAGAGAGAGAGAGAGAGAGAGAGAGAGAGAGAGAGAGGCCTTTTAAGCACGCGATGAGGGGGACACCAGAAACGTCCGACGCTATTTCGCCCGCGCGGGTTCGTCTGTGCCTCTCTCCCCTGCGGAGAAAGAGGGGGAGAGGTTGAGAGCGAGAGGGAGGAGTGGCAATGGAGAGAGAGAGAGAGGGAGGGAGATGATAAAGAAATAGAGAGCAAGAGAAAACAATTGTCTTTGTGTAATTTTGGAGAGAAGTACTTTTTTTTAGAGGGAGTGATTTTTTTGTTGTTGATAGTTCCATCCCTGGGGATAACTGACGTTTTCGAGATATTGTCATTCAATGAGAGTCGTCCTCTCCCGCTGGGCCCCGCCAGAAAGACATGGAGTTTGGTGACTTGGCGCAGGGTGCGCTCCCAGCTCCCCCACACGGGCCGTCCCGCTACCTCCCGCAGGGCGCTTAGCGCTGCTGCCGCCAAGCCGAGGAGGAGCGCCCCCCCCCCAGAGCCGAAAGGCACCCTGCCCAAAACCGCCACCTCGCTTAGCCGGTCTGAACAGACGCAGCTCGTTTCTCCTCCTGCCCGTCGCGCTGAACGCGAATGCCCGGATTGTTCCGGAACGCTCCTCTTGGGCCTCCTCCCCGCGAAAACCTTGATTGACGGGGAGCGTGAACGCGCCCGGGGGGGCTGCCGCGCAGCACAATGCTCTTAATGTAGCGGGATAACTGCGCCCGAAGGTCTTCCTCTTTACTGCCAAGAAACTCTGTGTGTGTGATTTTTTTTTTTCTTCAAATCTCATTTTAGTCCCACTCAAACAAAACGCTAAAAATACCTGACGTGCTCCGTCAATGTAATGCTGTGTAATTAAAATCTGCGTGCGTTTTTTAAACTGCGAGGGAGTTTATTAAAAAGTACCAGTTTGACAGCTCTCAAAGGGAAGAAAAGACTGATGTGGAGGCGGTGAAGACTGTAGATCTGTAGGATTACTGCTAATTTCATGATATATCTTGTGTTTTTTTATGCATCCCTGAGCAACATAAAAATGAATCAAACGAATATAATGTATACCCTGTGTCGCACCCTCTGACTCAAGGTTGCCAGAGATCGACAAAAAGCCTTAATATATTTTCAATTAATGACCTGAACTGGAATGTTTTTAAATCACCTGTTTCACATGGTCGTCTTGAAGAGGCGTGTTCCCTCTCAGCTTTGGCTGTGTCGCTGGCTGCTAGCGGCCGTTTGCTAAGAAGGGTTAATGTTTGAGCGCAGTAGCGCTGTTATGGAGGGGGGGGCGGCGGGGGGGGGGGGGGGGGGGTTTATAAAGCGGGCTCCTTCATCTTCAAAGGCGAGCGTCGACTGTCTTGCCGCCGGCAAACAAAAAATGCGGGTGAGAAGAGAGGGCGGCAATGGAGCGTCTGAGCGTCAGTGCACTTTGCACCGTCCCCCCATACCTGCCCGCGCCTCAAACTGGACGACTGCGCGGACCCCCCCTCTCTGACGCAGGGCGAGACGCTCACCCCCTCCGTTTTCTCATCGCGCTTTTTTTTTTGGTTTTTTTTACGGCTCGTTTCGCGAAGCCTGTACCGTCGCGCGAGTCGCGGCCGCGTTTGGAGTGCCGCGGAAGCCGTCTCCGGTTCGGACCGGCGACTCAGATCGGTGCTGAGAGATGGGATCTCGAGGCGGTATTAACAAGCCGGTTCACCCCCCCCCTTCCTCCCCCCCCCCAGCAATCAGCCCGCCATGTGCGCCGGCAAGGCCAGCGCTGTCGTAAAGATAAGGGATAAAACGGCGGCGTGCGAGCCGTGGACGTTCACCCTCCCCCCACCCCCCGCTGTGGAAATGGAAATAGCTACTCCTCCTCCTCGTTGTCAAGCTTTCCGACATCTCGCCATGTGACCGAGCTGGGAAAGCTGATTGGCTGGACTCGCCTTCCGTGAGAAACGAGGAAGGCTAACGGTTTTCCGTTCCAGTGCGGTTTGACCTCGGCGACTGTGAAGTGCGGGACATTCCACCCCGTAGCTGAATCATTATTATTATTTTATTTTTTTAAAGTGCGGATTTGATTTAAGCCCGTTCATATCCTGCTGATGTCATCGCCCCGAAAGCCGTGCCAAACTGATAGCTGCAGAATAACGAGAAAAGAAGAACGCCGTGTGAGAAGGCCCAGAGCTGGGGTCTGGACGGGTGGTGCCTGTATGGGTGGTGGCTGTGGAGGGTTGGTGCCTGTATGGGTGGTGGTTGTGGATTGGATGGGTGGTGGCTCTGTATGGGTGGTGGTCCTGTACGGGTGGTGCCTGTTTGGGTGGTGCCTGTACAGGTGGTGGCTGTGGACGGGTGGTGCCTGTATGGGTGGTGGCACTGGTGCTGGCCATCTGTGTGCCATGGGGGTTACTGAGGCAGGGGTGTCCTGCTTTCAGAAGGGAGGCCCAGAGGCCCATCAAAGCACTGGCTGCTGCAAACTCAGACTGAGGACTGCCAGGCCTGTGGCCCCCACCTGCATCGTGTTTGGCTCTGATCTCGGCCCATGTGACCTGGAGAAGAATGTGTTGAAGTATGATGTCACCGTGTTCTATATAAACACTCCAGCCTCGCTTGCGTCCACGGTTCTCATGCAGTTGCCCTCCTGTCCATTCTCTCGCGCTCGTGTTTGTGTGTGTGTGTGTGTGTGTGTGTGTGTGTGTTTTAACATTTGATTGCATTCGTTATAATTACTTCCCCCCCAACCTTGTTGCGTCCTATTTGGCAAACTAGGGTTGTGGCAGTTGGGGAGTGGGGGGTTCTGGCAAGACCAGGGTGTCAGACAGACATCTTGTTCATGTCTCTACTCTAGAATTTGATTTAGTGGTCTGCGGTGTCGCAGGGAAAAAAACCATAAAAAAATAACAGGACAAGTTACAGCAACTCTCAAAAAAGTTTAACAGTTTAATCTCTGCGATTAGTGTTAGTCACACAGTAATTAACGCGTTGCTAAAACAGCCTATTCAGACTTCTCTCCTGGACAATCCGGGGCAAAATTCTGGCACGTCAGCAAAGAGTGATGGCCAAGTCTGAGAATATTCGTGGCCTGTGGGGCAATCTGGTATTAACATGGAGAGGGAGACAAATTAGCAGTCAGAGTGCATGCGGCACAGGGAGAGGAACTCACAACTGCACAGTGTCAGTGAAAAGCATTCTGGGTAACAGTGGCTTCTGGGGGGAAATGTAGCAATGCGCTCTGTCCCTTTCAGGTATTGGGCAATGGATGCTTTTCGAACTCCCTTCTCACTATTTCAGTGTAAAGATGTACGAACCTTTGTTTTTAATACTTATTCTACGGTTTAAAAAAAAACAAAAAACTTGTTCTCCAATTTTTTGCTTTCATGTTTAGCTGAAAGAGGTTTATTAAAAGGGCCACCGAGTCAGGCAGCACATGACGAGTCCCAAATTCTTCAGCATGGAGCCAAATGAAAATGGTGTTGTGAAAGGTTTTTTGGAGGCACAGCGTTTGGCAAGCATTATCGCCGGGTTCGCTCTAACTCAGAAATGCATTTCGATATTTTACAATAATGCCCTCTGACGAAATCCGCTCTCCCATCGGGGCAGAGCGCGCATTTTTGGGGTTTTGTTTTTTTTAAAATGTGTTTTGTTTTCGCAGGCAAAGTTCAGCGCGTAATGTAAGACAGATACGGCATCCCGAAAACCACGCTCTGACCTTTTTTCTTTTTTTTTTGAGGCGAAACCCCCGGACCTCATTTTGAGAAGTGGTTTTCGGAGGAGACGCTGCTTTGTGTGAAGGCTCTGGGGTCGGGGGGGGGGGGGGGTCACTTCCTCCAAACGTTCCCCTCGGCCTTCATTAATCACCGCCGGCTTATCTTCTCCGCGGACGACGTCTTCGCTCCGCGCCCCGCGGCCGCCGGTGAGCCGTAACACATGGCGACTTTGATCGCCTGCGCGGGAGCGTAAAAACGCTTCTCGATCTAGAACAGACGCCGCGGCGTTCTGATCGAGAGCGGCTGTCGTTAATTGGGTCCGATTACAGGCGTCAAATGAACCTGCGTCAAACAACAGCGGCTCTTTTTCGATGCGACGTTGCTGGACGCGACAGGTGACTCAACACTTTCGAGAGGAAGGGGGGACACCCAGGCTGGCCTGGGAGTGTCCCAGGAGAGACCAGAACTTAAGTGCTGCCCATCAGCAAGGCCTCTTCCTTGCCAGGATTTAACACTCTTTGAGTGTCGAGCGTTTGCCGAGTTGTTCTTGACTTTTCCGTGTTGATACCTGTTTCCCTCCTCTGCCAGGGGCTGTGTGTAATTTAGAGAACAGGCCGTCTTCAGCTGCCTGACTCCAAGGAGGGGAATTTCTGCTAATGAATTAATCCGCTTCTTCATTCCACGACGAGAGCTGCTTTCGACGACTTTGCAGCATTAGTGGTTTCGAAAAAAATGCTTAAGTTGGAGCTATTATATCAATTAAAAATGTGTTATGGGCTGGGCACCAAATCACAGCGTGATTATACTCTGTGGCAGGAAGTCTCCGTGTTTCCTGATTCAGTTTTTTTTTTACTCAAGAGGAAGTTCAGGTAATTTGCTCGCTGTACTGGTACGAAACATCAGCCAAGCAGTACCTAATGCAGGCAGTCATCTTTGATTAGGTTCAGCGCCCCGTGCAGTTACGTTTTTGCCAGAGAAAGCGGTCGTAATGCGGCGCGGTTTTGTTTGTAACTGCACCCAGGAGGGTGTAAACACGGCGTAGGACCCGTGGAACCTCCTCCTTCGCACAGCTATATTTAGGGGCGACATAGCTCAGGAGGTAAGAGCGGTTGTCTGGCAGTCGGAGGGTTGTCGGTTCGATCCCCTGCCCTGGGCATGTCGAAGTGTCCTTGAGCAAGACACCTAACCCCTAACTGCTCTGGTGAATGCGAGGCATCAATTGTAAAGCGCTTTGGATAAAAGCGCTATATAAATGCAGTCCATTTACCATTTACAGCTATCAGCTTCTATCGAGAGCCAAACGCGGAGAAGCGGGAACGCGGATGAAACCCGCGGCCGTAAGTTAGCGTAGCGTAAACAGAACCCGTTTCCTGCTTCCCTAAGCCCAGCAAAGTGCTCTGCATGAAATGACATCTTACGGAGAAATCCCACGACGTGACGCACCAAAACCAGACTGTAAATAACAGCTGTCATTGATCCATCGAGCTCCTGCTCGGCACGATCTGGGAAATGTAAAGCGCCCTCCTCTGTGAGGTCACAGGATGGTTTGTAGGGACTGTTTGAAGCTTTAGCAAAATGCCCTAGCATCCATAGAGTAACAATGGGTTGCATTTCTATAGTATCTTTTATCTGAGGTCTTTATGGGGGGGAGGGAGTGGGGAAACTCATCTCAAACAGCAACAGTGTTTACCGTGTTGCACATTCTTGCGCCAGAACACTCACGACCCATCAGCTGAGGTGGGGAGGGAGGGTTTCTGAACACAGTTAAACTATATGATATTTGTTAAGGTGTTCAGGCAGAGACAGCTTGTGGCTTTACCCAGGACAGTAAGTGCATCTCACAGTGGTCCTTTACTGCGTGCATACGAAGCACTTATTTATATAATATTTCATTGTTCCTTTAGAAATTCCCAATGTCAAAAACTCCCCAGTTCACAAATCGGGCATTTTTATGTGCCATTGTAACTCGGACAGAAGAGGGACCTGTTCTGAAGTGCAGGGCTGTTCCCAAGAAGTTAGAGCCAAGTTTTGCAGCTTTTGGGTTCATTGCAAAAAATTCAGCAGGTTTGGTTTCTCAGGCTTGTTAAAAAGTCATTGGATTGTTGACAGCGGTCATAAACAGAGCAATAAACAGAAAGGATCCCCTTTCGTACGCTCTAACTCCGATTTTGTTCCGGAAGATTCCCCCGGAAGTGAATGAGGACGCTGACGAGAGTCAGCCTCTGGGATTAGCTGACTGTGAGGTGGGCAGGAGTCCTGAGTGAGCATGTAGCCAAGGCAGATGTGCAGTGGAGAGGAATTGGGGAGTGTGTGTTTGTGTGTGTGTGTGTGGGGGTGGGCTGTGTGTGTGTGTTTGGGGAGGGTGTATGGGGGGAGGGTGTGTGTGTGTGTGTGAGTGTGCGTGTGTCTATGTGTGTGTGTGTGTGGTTGGGAGGGTGTATAGGGGGAGAGTGTGTGTGTGTGTGTGTGTGAGTGTGCGTGTGTCTGTGTGTGTGTGTGTGTGTGTTTGGGAGGGTGTATAGGGGGAGGTGTTGTGGGAGTGTGCTGTGTCTGTGTGTGTGTTTGTGTGTTGGGGGTGATGGAGGTGTGTGTGTTGAGTCGTGTGTCTAGTTGTGTGTGTGTTGTGTGTGGGAGGGTGTTGGGTGAGAGACGTGTGTGTGTGTGTGTGAGTGTGCGTGTGTCTGTGTGTGTGTGTGTGGGAGGTGGAGTGGAGCGGGGCTTTGAGAGAGCCATCAGGAAATATCCCTGTAACAGCTCGTCAAGTTTAGTTTTCTGTGTAGGTGTAGGTCACAGCACTTCAGATAATTTTAAATCAAGTTTTTACCATAAGTTTTGTGTGTGTGTTTGTGTGGGTGCGTGTCCATGCCTGTGTGTGTGTGTGTCTGTGTGTGGGAGGTGAAAAGCATGAAGTACACCCCAGCTAAAGCATGCACATCATGTCGCTGTGGCTGTGGAAGGCTTGGATCATTGGCATTAAATGCAGCTGTATGCATGTGACTTATGTCACATCATTATTTTATGCAACAAGAAAAATTGTGTCAACACCAAAGCGGACCACAAAAAAAAGAAAGAAAAAGATGTGTGCATATGTGTGAGCATGCGTGTGTGAGCGTGCATGCGTATGTGGGGTGAGCGTGCATGCGTGAGGGTGCATGTGTGAGCGTGCATGTGTGAGGGTGCATGTGTGAGCGTGCAGTGTATGTGTGAGGTGAGTGCATGTGTGAGCGTGCATGTGTATGTGGGGTGAGCGTGCATGGTATGCGGGTGAGTGTGCATGTGTGAGCGTGCATGTGTATGTGGGGTGAGCGTGCATGGGTATGTGGGTGATGTGCATGTGTGAGCGTGCATGGGTATGCGGGGTGAGCGTGCATGTGTGAGCGTGCATGTGTATGCGGGGTGAGCGTGCATGTGTGAGCGTGCATGTGTATGCAGGGTGAGCGTGCATGTGTGAGCGTGCATGTGTGAGCGTGCATGCGTATGCAGGGTGAGCGTGCATGTGTGAGCGTGCATGTGTATGTGGGGTGAGCGTGCATGCGTATGCAGGGTGAGCGTGCATGTGTGAGCGTGCATGTGTGAGGGTGCATGTGTGAGCGTGCACGTGTATGTGGGGTGAGTGTGCATGTGTGAGCGTGCATGTGTATGTGGGGTGAGTGTGCATGTGTGAGCGTGCATGTGTATGTGGGGTGAGTGTGCATGTGTGAGCGTGCATGTGTATGTGGGGTGAGTGTGCATGTGTGAGCGTGCATGTGTATGCGGGGTGAGTGTGCATGTGTGAGCGTGCATGTGTATGTGGGGTGAGCGTGCATGCGTATGCAGGGTGAGTGTGCATGTGTGAGCGTGCATGTGTATGTGGGGTGAGTGTGCATGTGTGAGCGTGCATGTGTATGCGGGGTGAGCATGCATGGGTATGCGGGGTGAGCGTGCATGTGTGAGCGTGCACGCGTATGTATGCGGGTGTGCAGTTCCAGCTCTAACCTCTGACAGCCTCCGCTGGCGTCGGCGACGACAGGACCACCAGGACAGTGAACGAGCGCGTCGTCCCCGGGTTTATGAGTGATTAATAGCTGCATGATATAATGCGCCCGTGCGGTCCGCCGGGCCTCCCGCGCCAAGCCCCCAGCTGCACGCGGGAGCCAGCATCAGGGCCGATAAATCTCCACGGCGACGCGGTCTGGGGTTGGCCCCGCCCCTCCCGGGCCACGCGACGGGGAGCGGCTCTCTCTTTAGCGCGTTCCTCCCCGCTGCGATGCGGTCGGGGTCCCCCCCGGGGGCCAATCAAAGAGACGAAACAATAACAGACTGTCATGTAAATGAAGGCGGGGGGGGGGGGGGAATGAGAGCGAGGCGGCGAAGACGATGATTCGCCCCCGGGGGGGGCTTTCTCGCCGAGTGACTCCGCACGGGTCGCCGTCGGGTGTGTGTGTGTGTGTGTGTGTGAGTGTGTATGAGTAGCAGAAGTCCCTTGGTCAGCTTCAGCTAGATTTAAGTGAATATGGTTTAAATATGGTATCAGCTTTCATATTTCCTAGTTGGAGAAATAAAACTTTGTTTTTTCATTTTGCGGCAGTTTTTTAATAGACTGGCCAATCACAGGACAGGTGAGTGCGTGAAAGTGCGGATTGGCCCTGGGAGGGTTCTACTTCCCAACAAAAATGTGCTGGCTGTCATTGGTCAATCAATCAGCACTGCCACTTTAACAGGGATCTGGGGGGGAGTAACACCATAATCATGTGGCACACCTCTGACAGATTGAGAGAGCGAGAGAGAGAGAGAGAGGGGTGATAGAGAGAGAGAGAGCTGAGGAGAGAGAGAGAAGAGAGGAGAGTGAGAGAGGGAGAGAGGGGGAGAGAGGAGAGAGCGAGAGAGGGAGAGAGAGAGGAGGAGAGGAGAGCGTGGAGAAAGAAGGAGAGAGACCGGTGAGAAGAGAGAGGACAAATGAGAGGGAGGAAGCGAGAAGGAGGAGAAAGCTAGCGCTAAACAACCCTAGACAGAGTGCAAGGTAGGATAGCGGAGGAGAGTAGCTAGCTGTTGTACGAAGCACGATGAACACTGAGAGAGTATTCCCAATTGTGTCAGTATAAAGCTGTAAAATGGAACATAATCTGTAAAGTTGGAAGCGTCGGATAAGTTAACAGTGTACTCTGTTAGAGTCGAATTGACACTGGAGATTTCCCTGTGTAGTTGGGGAAGCATTGAGGGGAAAGTTACACAGGTCACCTCTCCTGTCGTGGGTGGTCACAGCCAATCAGTCTCTCATTGCCTCTCACTGATAAGGGCCGATCTGAGGAGAGACATCCGTTTTGGGATTGACCCAGGAAGCTTCGCGAGTGCAGATCTCCCTCATCACCCTTTTTATGAATAATGAAAAATAATAATAATTATTCATTAAGACTTGTTACTAACCCGAAGAGGAGCGGGGCAATGGTGGTTCAGAGGTGATGGGTTAGTACGGGGGGATTTACATATACATTATCCTTTACTCAGTAGACAGGGTGCTTTACCAACCTTAGTTCTTCAAAAAAATCACCCGCAAGTTCTCATCCGTCTGAACATTTCTCGGCCACTGAGCACAACAATCTGTATGAAAAGACTTTTAAACATTTTGGATGTGGCCAAGCGCTGGATCATGACAAAGCAAACAACTGAGCGATGGTGATGGTGATAAGGAACTCGAACCATTAACTGGAGATGTTTATTTGAACAAGTGCAGCTCTGTAGGTCTCGAGTGGCCTCTGGTCTCTGTCCTTAACTGGAAATTAATTTCTTCGAAGTTACTAATTATTTTCTCGGAACGGGGAACCATTTACTTCATGTGGGGAAAATAAATAAGGCTCTGTTAGCCTTTCATTAGCTCTAAATATCACCCACTTGCCCCCCCCCCCCCCCTTCCCTGAGAGGGACTTGAGATACTTGCAGCTTGAGATACTCTGAACATCTTAGTGTTTTCCTGTACCAGTAGCCAGGGATTTGCAGTGGGCGACGGGATAAAAAGGCAGTTTCCAGGACGATCAGTAAAATCTCCCATTGCAGAGGGAAACTGAGGGGAGGAGAGCCGGGATGGCCGTGTAGGCCGGCGGTGCGGAGCCTTGCTCGGTGCTACCGTGGAGAGAGAAACGCAGCAGTGTGACCCCCCATGGAGATTTCCTCCCGCACCCCCCCCGCCCCCACCACACACACACACACACGGTTCCCCCGGGAGGGTCCCTGCTGCAGGGTGTGTGAGCTTTTTCCTTTTGGCAGGGCGCTTCTGCGCCTAACCCCGGGGCGATAGCCATCTTCACACGAGCCCTTTCTCGCCCCCGGGTCCCCGCGCTCCGGGCCCGCGCGCCGGGGTCTGTTTGCTGGGATACTGAGCCGCGTTTCCACAGGATGACCCCCCGGCGGGGATACAGTATCTGGTTTCCTGGAGAGGAGGGGTTTCCACACGCATGGGGTGGGAAATGAAATGAGCTGGAAGCCCCAAAAAACAAACACTGACAAAAGAATGGAATTAGATGTTAAAAAAAAAAAATGTAGAATAACAACAATAGCCCGGGCCATTCTTGGGTGTAGCATATAAACTATGTGAGCTATGCTTTTTTAGCTGAGTCTGTATACTCACAATGGCCGTGGTTGTGGCTGCTTAACATGCTGAAGTAACTCACAGTTCAGGACTGCAATGTCCAGGCACGGTCAGTTTAATTAGTCAAAAAAGGCAAAAATACATTTTTAAAAAAGACAAAACTTTTTAATTGCTAGGGTTCAAGCCTTTATCTTTGGGAATCCTGTCGATTACACCCATAAGCCTTACAAATTGGAGACAGGAGGCATATGTAGGCAAATTAGACCCAGAACTTAATTGGCCTCTTTGACCTTTAGAGCACAGGAGTCTTAAGAGACTTGGCCTCTCCCTTTTGGACTTGTAACTGAACAGTTTCTTTACAGGCCTCGTTAAATGTGTTTTCCCCTCAGTGCAACCACAACAGGCTGGTAAAACAGTGTTTACCCAGTGTCTATGGAGAATAATAAAGAAATCTTTACATTTTAATTCCTCAGGACATACCCCATTGGACGAAAGCTTATACTGTTTATAGAACACGTGTGCATTGTACTCAGATCCTTAATAGAAGTACACTTATTAAACATTGAATGTATACATGCAGAAATTTTGAATAAACTGATGTAAAGATAGTAAGATAATCACTTTATTTTTGCATTTGGCAATAATAAATATGTAAACAATAAGTTTGTTCTGTTTATATCAAGCTTATTAAATTTAGTAGGACAGTTACATAAACACACTGGGCCACAGGGAGAATGTTTTACCCACAGTGATATGTAAAACAACCAATAATGCATCCAAGCCAATATAAAGTTGCACAAGACTGTGTTCTTTAAAAATAATTTTTAAATAAAAATTATGAAACTATTTGTGATGTTAAGGAGCATGTGGACAATCGCAGTGAGGGCAGGCAGACGTAGGAAGTGTAGATCGAATGACCGCATTGGCTATCTGGCACAGGAAGTCGTTGAGTTCAGCGTGTTTCCTGTGGCCAACGCGCTGCTCAGTTTCCAGCTCGAGCAGCTGTGATGTGTCTTTTCCTCTTTCCTCTTTCTCATCCACATATATCTATTTGGGGGGTGGGGGGGGAGTTGGTTAGGCAGACTAGTATGTTACTCCAGTTGACCACCCAATGCCCCCAGGTCCGTCTGCGTAGGCCTGATACCTGCACAGGTGAATACGGAAGCAGAGAGACGACAAAGTCGCTCTCGCGTAGCGATGAGCCGAGAGCAGCGCTCATCGCTGGGCTGACGTGGGCGTACAGGTTCCCCTCCGAGGTGAACTTTTACCCCCCTGCTGCGTCGGAATAAATCATAAGTTAAAAATAACACATTAGAAGTAATGAGCTGTTTCCCCCCACTTATGAAAGTCTTTCGATAAATCTAGAATTTCTTTTTCGGACTCCTCAGATTTTCCACTAAAAACAATACAATGGCTCCTCTTGCTTTTCTTTCCATCGCAAGAGCTGAAACGCCCCCCGCCACATCCCCCCCCAGCCCCCACACCTTCAACGCCACCTCCACCTCCGAGCGGTTCCATCTTGGGCCGTTTGCCGTACTCTTCCAGCTCTGGTAATTATTGTTATTATCATTTAATGACGCTGCTTGCGTCATCGCCAGCGCCGCTTTCGCCGTTTCCGCGGAAACGTCCTCCTCTGTTCCTCATTACGCCTTTCAGGGGCTCGAGCGGCTCAAACTTTCGATCGCCCCGGAAAATCCCAGTTGTGTCCCGCTAATTGGCTTCTCCTGATGAGTTAATTGCAGCGAGGTTTCAAGTTTCCGTACCCTAAATTCTTTAAACTTTACTGCCCCTTCCCCCCCCCCCCCTACCCCCCTCAGTTGTTATAATGAGGTTCTAATGCACGACTGCCCCTTCCCCCTACCCCCCTCCCCCACCCAATCCAAACCTCCAAAAAAAAAATCAGTGTGTCAGAACCGCTTACAGGGATTTGAAACCGGCCGTAGACATGAGGCAGGCTGGTTTTTTTTTTTTTTTGAGAGAGAGAGAGAGAGAGCCTGTGGACCGGTCAGCCTGTTCCAAACCTGCAATCAGGGAGCTGGCCAGTGGCAGCCGTGTTCCCCGGGACCGCTGAGCGGCGGAGAGGCGTTGTGCGGTGCAGTTTTTTGGCTGCCGACGCCGTGGAACGGACGCGGAGATAATAACCGCTGCTTCGTCGCTGCCGGGCCGCGGTCTCTGTCGATGAAACAGCTGTTGACTTGCGGTGTGACACGAAACCTCTCTCTCTCTCTCTCTCTCTCTCTCTCTCTCTCTCTCTCTCTCTCTCTCTCTCTCTCTCTCTCTCTCTCTCTCTCTCTCTCTCTCTCTCTGCTGTTATTATTGGACGCAGGGCGCTCCAATGAGAGGGGAGCTCGCGTCCGTCCGAGAGCGCTGGGATGCCACAGAAGCATGAGCAGAGTGGAAGTGCCTGCGGCTGCCTGTTATGGGCTTGTTACGGGACCCGCTCAAGCGGTCGGCGTGGGCGTGGTTATTAGACCCCGTGTTCGCGCGCGTCTCAGTGGTTCTGCTCGCAGTGAGACGTCAGCGAACGGACACGGCGGGTCATCGCAAAAAAACGGCGCGTTTCCATGGCGACGAGGCTCTACTGCGCTCCCCAGGTGTAGCGGTTGGGGGCGTGGCGGGAGGGCACAGTTTCACACGCAATTAGGTCGGGGGGGGCGAAGCCGAGGACCCACACTTTCAGCCCCGTGCACGGACCACCGAAAAAAAAAAGATGGGAGAATGTGCCCTTCTGAACGACTTTTACACGGCGAGGAGATCGAGAGAGAGAGAGAAAAAAAGAAAAAGAAACAATAAACACGTCCAGAGACGATGGATCGGCACCCGGGGAACTCTAATTCTCAGTTCACCCGCTACCCCGCTCGCTCCCTGTTCTCGGTGGGGGAGAGACGGCGCTGGACGTGTGGCGGGAAGTCAAAAACCGCCATTATTTCACGCGGCACGGTCCCGGCCAGCGGCCCATCCTGAGATCCCGCGAACTCTGAACACTTGAGACGCTTAAAGGCAGGTTTTGTTTTACCTATAAAAAGTCTTAAGACGGTGTAAATGTCTCCCCCCCCCCCCCCCCGCCCCCCGCCCCCGACTCGCATATTCCGACAGGCCAGCTCTCTGTTTACATTCTGGCTGCGCTGTGTTCGTAGCGCGGAAGAACAGGGTTCCCGAGCGCTAAAAGAGGGGCCTGTAACTCACGTTCTGACAGGTTGTGTACGCGCTGTGCCGAGCCTTAATCTCTCTTGGACATGTTCTCGTTCTTTCAGACGCTGGGAAAAAAAAAAAGAAAAAAGAAATCACACCCTTTTGTAATTTCGGGGGATGCTATATAAGGCATTTTTATGTGATGAAAATTACACGGCTTGTTTCTCAGAATAGCAGCAATATTTGCAATAGCAAGGGGAGAAGGTCTTTGGGTTTAGTGAGGAATGAATCGAGAGTTTCTGTCTGTTAAAGAGGATTGGGTCACGTCAGTTAAGTCACCTCAAAATAGTTCAAATGTAGTAATAATTAATTGTATTTATAAAGCACTTCTAGATTTTAAGAATGAATAATGCCTGTTTAGTGTCTGTATACTTTGTGCAATTCAGCTGGTGCTTAGAATTTATTTTTGAAATGCACTTTGTTGTTATAATGAGGTTCTAATGCTAGTTCTGTCATGAAGAACAAGCACGAAACCGTCCAGACCCACGGCGCACCTGTACATAGTGTCATGAGTAAAACTTGACTGACTATATAGCTAGCTAGCTATGGCCTGTCCTCACCTCTGTAACGTTATTTGTTTTCCTTCGTGTGTCCATACATCTGTATCGGTGGTACGCGCTAACTAGGTTAACTAAAGTAGGCGAAACGCTAACATGTTAGGGTTAGCTGAAGTAACGTTAGGCGATAAAGCTGTGCTTAAAAATCTTGTGCCGTTCGCAGTGGTGATTTTGGGAGATGCACCTGCGCATGCGTCCTACTAAACGAAGCACCAGTGTGAGTGAGTGATTGAGTGAGTGAGTGAGTGAGTGAGTGACCACAATTTGCCATGCATAGCCCACGGCGGCAGGCAGTCCTGCGTTGATACACGTAAAAAGCCCAGCCCCCCTCAGACTACTGAGCCGGCCCGCTAGCCGGGCTAGCCCATGGGTTTTATTGATCCCAGGTGCCTGAGCCCAATGTTGCCCCCGAGACCGTTTGTGATAATTGACAGGCTGTAAACGCGATTGGAAAGACAGCCTATAAAAAGGGACGGGCCCTAATTGTCCTCATGAGCCTCCGACGCATGCTGGTTAATGGAGGCGGGGGAAGCCCTTTTGCGGTGAACCCCTCTGGAAGCAGCCGGAGCCCTGCACGCCTCCACCCCGCCCCTGCCCAATCTACCAAGTCATTTTCAAGCTTCGTAAATTTTTACGGTAAACAAATCCGTCGTGGCGGAATTACATCCCAACGAAGCAGACGCAGTGGCCCGTTAGTGTCAAGCAGAGACAGTAAATCCTGGGAGACAGACAGGGAAAGGTGACGCAGAGTCAACGACATCTGCAAGCGGTGAGTGTGTGGTCCCTGGAGATCCACACCGCACTTCCACACGCGGAGAAGCCGGGAGGGGGATAAGGGCCACGCGCCTGGAAAGTTTGGTGGCGGGTGCTCAGTTTGCCCCGTGGAGACAAGTGGAAACAGCCGGATGAAGCGGCAGGAGTCAGCGGGACCCCTTCCCAGCATGCACCAGGGGCAGCTCTCATAGTTTTTTTGTAGCCCGTGTCGATACTTTGCTTTCAGATCTGGAGCGAAGTTAGGAAACTGGCCGTGTCTGTTTTATTTCTCTTATCAGCCTGCCCCTTCTGCGTGAGTTAGGGGCAGCGGAGATGGACGGGTCAGGTTTCACGGGCAGCTCGTGAGGAACAGGAGGAAATCTACATGTTTCGTGTTACGATAAACGAAGCGGAGCCGACATCCCCAGAGGCATTCGTTCTGGGAAATCTCCGAAGCTCTGTGTAGGCGGGATGGCCGTCTGATTGTACAGGGTTTTCCCGCACGCGCAAATGAATCACGATATCAAATCCAGCTTGGATTTTTATCTCCTGATGTTCCCGAGGAATGTGACTTCACAATCAAATCAAGATGATCTCAGTGTTGCAAGATATTTATTCTCTTTTAAAAAAAAATAGTTTTCTTTTGCTTGAGATCAGGAATGGAGAAAGGTTCTGTTTACACAATGCCGATGAGTTTCACTGGCACGTCCTTCATCTTTGATTGCCTTCCAATCAGAATGTGCGATGAGTCTTAACCAGGCAGCACGGCGTAGACGTTACTCATGATTATGCAGAACGTCTGAAATTGAGACACACGGGCGTAGCTGACAAATAATCCTCAGATCCGCAGTGAGGAGGAACTCGAGTAACCCAGCTACTCACTCCCAGCTCGTCCGTCTGGCAGCGAGAGTAAGAGTCACCTTTATGAGAGCACAGAGGGGGACGTTTCCAGTTCACCAACGTGTGAGGAACACACAAGGCCCCAAACCGTTTTCTACTACATTTTAAAAGAAAACGTTTCTTCATAGCTCAAATACAGAATACGCAGTAGAAGTCATAGAGAATTCGGTCTTGCGCGTCGATGTTGGTTATGTAACGCTACCCGTCACAGACCTGGTCTTGATTGCACACCGATATGTTTCTGTCTGAGGAAGCAAAGGAGGCAAGGCAGGAAGTGTGCCCTGCCCGAAGCCTTAAGCTAACACTTTAATCTTCTAGCGTAGTTTCGTTTTACAAAAAACTGCAAGGCAGCTCGGTAATATCAACGACGGCCGCTTCGTGACTAATATGACAGGATAATATCTTAACGGGGAATTTTATAGGGCCGTGTGTCTTCCGGCCTTAGTCGCCAAAGCCGCAGAATTACCGTACATCACAGTGGCGCAGGCGTGCTAACGTTTGACCCACTGATATCCCCCCATAGAGAGAGGGAGAGAGGGAGAGAGGGAGGCAGGCAGGGGGAGAGAGAGAGAGAGAGAGGGAGGGAGAGAGAGAGAGGGAGGGAGGGAGGCAGGCAGAGGGGAGAGAGAGAGAGAGAGAGGGAGAGAGAGAGAGGGAGGGAGGGAGTTAGGCAGGGAGAGAGAGAGAGAGATTTTGAGATTTAAAAACCCCTTTTATTGGGAGATTATTCAAATAAAGAATTTACTGTACTTCTAAATAAACAATAGACAAGCAACATACAGAGAGAAAAAACTAACCACAGGCAGAAAAGTGAGAATAGATACAGAAAGTGAAAGAGAGAGAGAGAGATAGATAGAGAGTGAAAGAGAATGAGAGAGAGAGAGACAGATAGAGTGAAAGAGAATGAGAGAGTGAGACAGAGATAGAGACAGATAGAGAGTGAAAGAGAATGAGAGAGTGAGAGAGAGAGTGAAAGAGAATGAGAGAGTGAGAGAGAGAGAGAGAGAGAGAGTGAGTGGCAGCCAAATGTCTTGTGTGCCTATAATAGAGCCTGGGGAATCTGAAAAGGGCTTCATGAGAATAGATATTTTTTTGTCAGAGTCCATTTTGATTCATTCACATTGACAAATATATCCTCTCTTCAACTGCACTCTCAATCTCAGCGCTTGACAACCTGAAACATTTCGTTAATCGTAAATAGAAACCTGAAGGTAATTATGTAACACTTGGATATTACAGAAAAGACAGGCCATATGGTCAAATTGTCATTGGCATTGAATCCGTCATTCAGTGGAGTTTCATTCTGACTATAATAGATTATGCAGATAAGACTGGTGTCAGTCAGAGAATCTTGGTTACTCAGAGAATCGGTGTTTCTGGGATCTCCTGCCGGCCCTGTCCGCCACGTCCCGGCACAGGAAAGATGTGCCTCGCCCTGGGCTTTTAGCACTCGGTCTGAGGAGGGGCGGGGCTGCTGCCCCAAGCACAGTGACGAGGGGGGATGGGGGTGTCGTACACCCATTAAAGTCGCTAATGCGGGAAATGGGAAGCCATTAGCCCTGATTGCCCCCGAAGGCTGTGAGGAACTACCCCATTGGGCCTTTTAACGCTGTCACAGGCCGCTGTGGACGGGGCCAAGGGAAGGGCTGACTTCCTCTCTAAAGAACGCGTGACAGCTGAACACACACTGAACCTGTGTGAGAGAGAGCTGAGGGCATGGGCGGAATGCCCGTCACACATGGTAACCAATCAGCTTCCAGCTTTCAGTTTTCAGGCAGGGCTTTACATTAATTACATTACATTACAGGCATTTAGCGGACGCTCTTATCCAGAGCGACTTACACAACTTTTTGCATAGCATTTATCTTGCATCCAGTTATACAGCTGGATATATACTGAATCAATGCAGGTTAAGTACCTTGCTCAAGGGTACAACGGCAGTGTCCTACCAGGGTATCGAACCTGCAACCTTTTGGTTCAACTCATTTAGATTAAGATACATGAAATGGTTCTTCTCCTCTTGAACACGAAAATCCCCAACCAGAAAAAAGTGAACTTTTTGTCCTTGTTCTTGTGGGTAGTTTTTAATTGGAGCACTAGTCACAATTACTGTAGCCAGTATGGTAATCAGACTTGGCTCTGAGCTGCCAATGTTAATATTACATTTGGTTTTCATTTCAATTATCTGCACAGCCAGTGTTATTGTAGCAGAAGCGCTCTGTCATTAAGATTCCCCTTGCAATAGGGCAGTAGAGATTTCTTCAGCTTTAATGGCCTGAGTTGGGTGTTTGAGTCGTTTTAATGGTACTCTGCCTATCACTGCAACCTCGCTATCTGAAATTCCCTTGGATAATTGCATGACTTCAATATAAGCCAAAAGGGGGATATGAATTTTGAAATATATTATTAAATATATTTAATAATACATTTCAGGCATTCTGAACCCAGCCAAACTGACGGACTGAAATTAAAGGCGGCAATTTGCAGAACATTCAAATGAAACAAATCCATCCGAAATCCAGTTGAATCAAAGCCCAGTCTACCTTTTTCCCAACCTTCACTGTCCCGTGAGGGAAATGTATGGGATAGACCTTCCGGCTGATCCGTGACTGCTGCTGCCGCTCCCACTGGTCTGAGCAGCAGGCACTGCTGCTTTGTTCTGTGCGTCAGTGGCGGTGCTGGTGAAGCAGTCATATTGTCCCTGCGCTCGGTGTCAGAAGTGTGGCAGAGACTGAGAGGCCAATCAGAGCCCAGCGCTGCGATGGCTGCCGTAGCGCACCGGTCCGGCTGCGTACTGCACGGGGGTCCTGAGGGAGGAGAAGCTCCGCGTCTAATTGGCCGCGATTAAAAAGAGACGAACGAGCCGCCCGCGATAAAATCTCGGTCGTCACGGTAACCCCTGTCGTACAGGTCCCAGAATGCCGCTGGGGCTGCGTCTCTGGCCACCTCCGGCTACGCTGCCAGTCCGGTATTCCCGGTGTAACTCCCATAATGCAACAGCAGGCACGCGTGAGGCTCACTCAATGGGGGTGTCGTACAGTGAAGGCTAATGCTCAGAAGGGTAAGTCTGGTCGAATGTGATCTCAAAAAACGAAATAGAGATTTAACCTCTGAGGCAGGTCACGGTGTGTGTGTGTGTGTGTGTGTGTGTGTGTGTGTGTGTGTGTGTGTGTTGCGTGGTGGATGTGTGTGTGTGAGTCTGTGTGTGTTTGCGCATGTGTGTGTGTGTGTGTGTTTGCGCGTGTGTGTGTGCATGTGTGCGTGTGTGTGTGTGTGCGTGTGTGCGTGTGTGTGTGTGCGTGCGTGCCCGCGTGCGTGCGTGCGTTGCGTGCGTGCGTGCGTGCGTGCTGCGTGTGTGTGTGTGTTTGCGCGTGTGTGTGTGCATGCGTGCGTGTGTGTGTGTGTGTGTGTGTGTGTGTGTGTGTGTGTGTGTGTGTGTGTGTGTGATTGCGCGTGTGTGTGTGCATGCGTGCGTGTGTGTGTGCGTGCGTGCATTCGTGTGTCTGCATGAACACATACGCATGTTCTTTGTCAACACAGACATTTGTCTTCCATTACCTCCACCGCTGCTTGAGTTTTTTTGACATCGGCGCAAATACAGGTGTTTATCTCAACGCAAATTAAACCGCACAGTCATTTCCGTCCTCCTGAGCCGGCCCTTTGCAATGTGCGGGGTATTAAAAAGCCGATCGCGTACAGCACGGCGTTCCTCACGTTAAAGCTGATTCCCCCCACCCCCCGTTGTTTTTCTGGGACCTGTCCACCCTGGGTTTCAG
This sequence comes from Anguilla rostrata, assembly GCF_018555375.3. Classification (NCBI taxonomy): domain Eukaryota; kingdom Metazoa; phylum Chordata; class Actinopteri; order Anguilliformes; family Anguillidae; genus Anguilla; species Anguilla rostrata. Next base: position 66,556,538 of record NC_057934.1, read on the forward strand.
TGATCAAAGACCAGGGTCCTAATGTGTTTCTTCCTGGTTCGCTCTCTAATCTTTCCACTTGTATACGTAACGCCAAGGTGATAGTTTACACTCAGACCTCTCTATGGAGGCGAAGTCTCTTCATATTTCAGGATATTTAAAAAAAAAATGGTTTAGATTTTCTGCAAACCATGAAAAGCATTCCGGAAACTTGTAAAATGATTCATCATCTCAACTGGGCTCACGCTCAAGCCTTTTTTTTCCCCCTCTACACAATAACAGCTGGCTTTAAAATGTGTAATCGAAATATTTAATGCAGGAAAATCTTCAAAATGTCGGAGAGAACAAAAGCCTTTGGTGCCATTGTAGTGTAGTCTAATAACACAGACTTTATGAGACACTTCAAGGCATGTGCGTGTCTCAATGCATGAAATATGGACAACATAAAAAGGAAAGATATTGAGCTGGACAAAGATTCAGTGAGTTCAGATGTCCAATTCACTGATGCAGTTTGCTTTGAGACCTTACTTGTTTTTCTTTAAATGCTACAAAACATGACTGAAGAAGAAAAACGATTAGTGGGTTGATATTCACATTGGAATTTTTATACTGGCATACATGCTAGCTCAGCTCAGATTATTTTAAATTAACAACTATTTCCTATGACTGTCATTTATATTTTCCTGCAAATGTATTTATGATGTATATCAAACAAACAGCCTGGATGTTTCAGTTTTCAGAATGTCATAGTTATTTAGTATATGGATTTGTTGTATTTTGCAATAGTCCATTTTGTATATAAAGTCGTTTAAATGTTGAATGGACGAACAGTATTTCAGATGCACAGTCCCAGAACCATCAGCTGAGCAAACAAAATAAAAACAATATATTAAAAAAATGTAAAAGTTTGCAAATGTAAGAAGCATAAGCACTACCATTAAAATATTGCGGATTAATTTGGGAAGGCATATGATTATGTTTAAGGCATATGGGTCTTGATCTTGTCACATTTTGAATACATGAAATTTATTTTTGACTTTTAGATGTTTGTATTAATAAAAAATCCTGCGGCTATTATGGGATTCATAAATTGATGTGATGTGTTTTGGAAACATAACAGCTTAGCTGGAATTATTATTAATTAGGTAGGAATGTGCAGTCCAGACATGTGTGGCATTGTATATATAAACATTCATAGACCACAAATATTTGATCTATTTTTCTATTCCAAACACTATAACAAAGTTATGTATACTTACATTTCATTAGTAGATGGCTCTAAATCCCTGCATTGCATTAATGTGAAAGTGCATGATTTCTGCGCAAACATTTAATCCTCTATGATGTATTATAATAAAAAACACAGTCTGTAGTGCGTATGAAGACCAGAGATGTTGTGGAATTTTCAAATTCCCTGCCAGCCAAATTCCATCTCCAGAGTAACCCCTTCAGCTTCTAACCAGATTTGTTTTTATCAGTTCCTCTTCATTTCCTTCTAAAGTAATATTCTTCGTTCTTCTTCCATTATTCCTTCATTATTATCCCTTACTTCAGATCAGTGTGACTTTGGAACAGTGTGTCCCAGTTCAGGCAGGAATTAATTGATCATTTGAAATTATGTAAAATAACGGTTTTTAGTTGTCAAACATAATGGTTTTCTTTTTTTAAATGAATGTCTTTTATTCTGACAATTTTGAGAAAGGAATGTTTTTAGGTTTTTGAACTTCTTGGAAATATAAAACTTTTGGATTATTTAGATATAACATTTTCCTTTTCAATGCACTATTGCCAGCCTGCTAGCAAAATCTGTCATCGGTCGTTAATGCTGTTTGTCTTTATCAGAAACATGAAATAGATCCAGAAAACATACAGAAATATTAGTTTCTGTCTATTGGGGGACATTTCCGTATGCTGCAGAGTGCAGCTTAGCAAAAAATTGCATTAGGTGTCCCCACATTTAATCAATTAGAATTCCTTATACATTTCAGCGCTGCACTGTATTAGCCACCAGATGCTTTTAATAGTGGGTTAAAGACGAGGAGACTGTCTTTCAGTCCACACGAATCTTCATTTGCAGAATCTGGGATTGTGCTTCCTAATTCCACGCTTGTTCACATTTGAGTCGGCATTGACGCCGACTCAACGATTCTCAGCTGAAGGCAGGAGTCACTTAAAATCCACTCCTCAGTCCGAGGACACGCTGGTGTGTTTTTTTAGAACGCATTGAAGACATTTAATTTTTTCCCCGGTGAATGAAATTATTTAATGGATACGTGAATTGGGGATATAAAGTGCCTATTATTTGTACGAACACATAGACGCACACACTGACACATACACACACGCGTGCGCATGCACACCCACACCCACCCACACACGCACACACATACACACACATACGAACAATGAGACGCACACACATGCATGCACGTGCACACACACACACACAGACAGACAGTCTCTCCTGGCTGTGTTCTTGCAGGCTGCAGCTTCAGCGGCAGTAGTTCCTAGCTGCAGTTTTGCTCTGACCCTTCCCGCTGCCTCTCTCTCTCTCTGGAGGCTGTGTTGTTGTGGCGTGCTTTGTGCTCGTGCTTAGTCTGCCTGCAGGCACGGTCTTGGGATGCCTCGAGGTGCGACTCAGGGGCCCTGGGCTGATGAAAGTTGCACGCGCTTCTCAGCTGTCTGCTCGAGGCGGCCTCATGTGCTCCGAGACTCCCTAACCCCTCCCCCGCCCCCCTATCCCCATCTCCATCCCCCTATCCCCCTATCCCCATCCCCGTTGAACCGACTAAGCAACAGCGGTTAGGACACTCAATATTTCATATGTCTCGGGCTTTTGGGGCTAATCGGTACGTACTGGGGGGGGGGGGCGCCAGCAGGATTATAAGTAAACTCGCCACATATCACTCGCTCTCCTGCTGTTTGTTTAAACCTGCGGTGGAACACGGGGACGTTCGCCAGCCTGAGAGCTGGGAGGACCCGGGTTCGAGTTGATCACGCCGCTGAAGGAGTCGTGGAGGCAGTGTGGGGGCGGAGGTGGACGCGGGGGACCCCTCCCGCTGTCAGCATGAATGGCAGCTCTTACTCCTAAGAGCAATATGCGCTCTTGCTAATTATATTAAACCGCTCATAATTCGTTACTGTGTGGAGTTACTTTTCTCAAAAAAAAAAAAAAAACGAAAAAATGCGCATGACAGAATTTTTCCATGTGTGTGGTCAGGCCAGGTCTTATCGTCTGTTTGTCTTAGCGTGACCAGATTTACCGGAGCCTGAACTTCGCCTCTGTCCACATTTTAATAATCCTTCACAAACGTTATCGTAACGGCGCGTTCATTTCCTAAGGTAAAGCCATCTCTGTTTTAATTTCGGCCGTGACGGGGCTAATATTGTACCGCTCACCGCGGGCCGTGCGGTTCCCGTGATTGACAGGGGTCCGGTGGAATGAGGGGGGCGAGGGCACGGGGAGCTCCAGAAGTAAGCTGTTACGCGGCGCTGCATACTGGTCACTTCAGACGAGACGCGTGAATCAAGCCACGGAGTCTGGGGAGAGGGCAACAGAAGGCTGCTCTGAGTGGCTGTGTCGATGGCGTCTATGGATGGACCGATGAGTCATCGAAGGTTGATCATCGAACGACAGGGGGTGGGAGGGTGGGTAGGGGGTGGGGTGAAATCGGGGCAGCCGGTTAGCGCACGCGAGACATCGAGAGTCCAGAAGCGCTGAGACGCTTGTAACCGCGGCAACGTTGGACAGACCCGCGCGGCGTTCTGACGAGTGGCTTTCAGCTGAGCTCATTGGCGCTGGAGCCCTCCGCTCCCCGAGGACAGTTAGCTCGTTAATCAGCTCGTTAATTAGGGCCGCGGGCCGAGGCTGCGCGCGGGTGATAGCTGAACTGTGCGCGGGCGATAGCTGAACTGCGCGCGGGCGATAGCTGAACTACACGCGGGCGGTAGCAGAACTGCGCGCGGGCGATAGCTGAACTGCGCACGGGCGATGGCTGAACTGCGCGCGGGCGATAGCTGAACTGCGCGCGGGCGATGGCTGAACTGCGCGCGGGCGATGGCTGAACTGCGCGCGGGCGGTAGCAGAACTGCGCGCGGGCGATAGCTGAAGTGCGCGCGGGCGATAGCAGAACTGCGCGCGGCGATGCTGACTGCGCGGCGATGCTAAGGCGCGCGGGCGATAGCTGAAGTGCGCGCGGGCGATAGCAGAACTGCGCGCGGGAGATAACTGAACTGCGCGCGGGCGATGGCTGAAGCGCTCGTTCAGAGAGAGCCCGCCCGGGGACTGGGCGTGGCCTGTGTCTGTTCATAACGGCCCTTCCGTCCGTTAACGGGAACTTCTGCACAAAAACAAACTGATACCGCTTTGCTTCAAGCATTCCAAGAGTCCTTCTAGGCTTACGCCGAGAAAGATCTATCGCGTGTTATTTATTTCGGTTGCTAAGCAGGCAAGTTGGTTTTTGACTAACACAGGTGTATGTGAGCCGATGTTGTTTTTCGTGACTTTTGATAAAGAATCACCTTAAGGTTTTTCATGAGGAAAATAAATCAACCAAAAAAATTTTTTAACTGCAGCCAGTTCTTCATATTTCACATGCTGGATTATGTCAAACTCATTTTTGTATCTGCGCATATCATCCCTTGTGAATCTCCAGAAACGAAAAAGGTAAAACTCTTCTGTAAGTGCTGCTTCTCCTCCTGAAGCCAGCTATTCCAGGAATTTAGGAAAAAGACAGCCACGCGGTTGTTATTCCCCTGATTCCACGAGCAGCTGGGCCCCGATGTCCTCCTGAATAACTATGTAAATTCTGATTTGCGTTCAAAGTGCATTAAAGGCTTGTATCTCTAAAATGGATCTGTTCCTCAAAGAGATAATAGCATCGCAGTTGCATCCATTAGCCGGATTCCCGGAATCGGGGACACGCTGAGCCGAGGCAGGCACGAGGCGTCAGGATGGCGAAATGGAGGTGCCCGTATGAAGAGTGCACCTTTTTGGGAAGCCCTCCCTCTTTCACGTTGCGTTTGCTTGTCGCTCGCACTTCCTGCGCAGAGATGCGGAGTGAGATTAGGGCGGGTCGCTGAGGGGGGGGGGGGGGGGGGAGAGCACTCAGGCTAGGTGTTTGGTGCGCGGGGTCCTTGTTTTTCGGGGCCAGGTCAGGTCCTCGGTGGCCGTGAAATACCTGTGTGCTTTTGTATACTCCCCCATTGAGAGTCACCCACCCTGAATCCTGCAGGCTGTGCGGTTCCCCTCCCCCCCACCCCACACCCCCCAAAAGCGCAGGTGTGAGGATGTTACTCCCGGCCCGGGATTGGAATCCTGCATGGAGCTGCATCGGGGGGGGGGGGGGGTCTTTTTATTTGGGAGAGTTTTTATCGCGACAATCTCAAAACAGGGCCAAGGATGGAGGAGGAAAAAAAAGAAGGAGTGAACTCTGTCTTTTTTTTTCCAGCGCCCCTATGTGCCTGTGAATAAAATAAAGGCCAAATGTATCCAGCAGGCATGCTATCGGTGCGCTGCTCCAGCCAAGCGTTTTGAGGCCTGCGCAGATGTTCGAAAATCTGCGGCTTCTGAACGCGAAGTTACGTGAGAGCGCCAGAACGTTCGAGAGCATCTCCACGTTTCCTCCTGAACTGTATTAACCTCCTCAGACACCAGCAAGTTTGTCCCCACTGGACACGAGTCTCAGGTCTTAATCTAATCTACTCTGCTGAAACCTACGCTACAAAGGACATTCAATAACAATTAGACTCACACAATTGATATAATGCTCAATTTTTCCGTTGTCCGCGAGGCTTGCTGTAGTGAAACCGTTAACACTGTTGCTTGAGTAAAACTTTAATCTTGGAGCATTATATCAAGTGTGCCAGTCTCTTTCTTTTTTACTTTCCACTTTTTTGACTTCAGCTATAGCGCTGGATTGCGTGCGTCTCTTTGCTAATTGCAGGCATTTTCTGGTCACAATCAATAAAAATAAAAGAAATCATTTTTCTGAAATAATTTTCACTGTAACATATTTTTGTTTATGTCATCCAAGACACTTTTTCAAAAATATTAAAATACTAAAATACTACGATCTCAGAGGGTTAAGACAGATGGGGGACACAGTTGTTTAAAACACTATAAAACTAAAAGAAAGGCCTTTCACATCTGAAAAAGGAGGTAAAATATGATTTGTCAATTGCTATTGCAAGCTTCCAGTGGTCAGACCATCAGCTGTTGATCAGATATTTTATTTCATAAGACAAGTATTACTGTTGAATCTCCAACCAAGGCTGATTATGGTGTGATTCTAGCAACAGCTGTTTGTCATGGCCCACAAAAAATAAAATAATATATTCTCACCTCTGAAAAAGTTCAGCTACATCGCCACAATGAAAAGTTTGTTGGCATCCTCTGGAGCACATCTTCATGTCAATTTCAAGTTTTATAAATCTCAATTTTTGTGTCGATTTTCACATAAGATCAAATCTTTTGAATTTAGGATCCAAGTCCATGTATGTGAACATTTTGTAAATGAGGCCCCAGATTTTTTTTAAATATTTCTTAACATTTGTAGAATTTTCAAGTCAACCCGTGTTTCCTGTTGCAAGGCGATCGCCAGCTAAGCGTCTATGGTTTTAAAAAGTGTGGGATGCTCACGCCCCTCTCAGCAACCTCACTTTCACTACATCGCCACTTTCTCGATTCCTCTGAACTGATTTTCAGTGTTGGAAAAAAAAATGACGTTTTAGAAATTTGCATCAAGATAACGGCAGTATTTACTGGTATTGAATGACTCATGAAAAATTATGCTTTTCACTCACATATCAATTAAGTACTGATTCTGAAGTGCCTAGGGTTTTATAGTTTACAGTACCAAATTGTATATGATGTGTTTTACTGTAACTAGCCTTCGTATCATTGCTCATTTTGAACAATTGTTCAATACGGCTGTCTGTTGGATTAAGCTTTCAGTTTTAACACAGCTACAGGAACGGGACGTCTATGAAGGGACGTCTCTCATGCGCGGACAAAAGTTTATTTAAAGTTCTCCGTCGGGAGGCCGGGAGCAGACAAAGAAGGTTATGTCTGGAGCTCATCCCTTTTCGGTCGCGCGGTGCGTCCTGGATCGTATTAAAGGCCAGAGAGAGAGGCTGTGCGGTGCCCCTGAGAAGGGCGCTTGCATGGTAATGAGACGGGCTTTTTGGAAAGGCTCGCGAAACGAAACCGGTCCCCGGGGGTCAGCTCCGCTCAGCCGGTCGCCGCGGGGACCGATCTTGGGCCCGAGGCGCAGCCGGGATCGGTTTCAGCCGAGGAGGCTGGGACTGCGCCAGGAGGACCGGGATCGGTGTGAGGAAGCGGCTCTGACGAGGGCGGGGGCGTGGGGGGGGGTGGGGGGGGGGCTGGGGAGCAGCACGCGGAGCCTAATTAAAGCACATTATGTCCCGCAGAGTTTTAGGAAGCCGTGTTTTGAGATAAGGGGTGCGGCCGCCCGTGCACGAGGGTGGGGGTGGGGGGGTCAGCAGGGACCCGGGGGAGACGTTCTCCCCACACGTTCTCCCCGCACGTTCTGCCCGCACACGCTCCCTGCTCCTCTCTCTCTCCCCTCTCTGAGCATTATGGGGGCGTCTCTTTCCGAATTTAACCGCGGGATCGCCCCCCCCCAGCCCCGCAGGTCCGCCCGCCGGCCCGCCAGAAAAACACCGGCAGATGTTTAGGGCGCCCGTCTCTGAAAGCGGACCAGAGCGGGGAGCATTTCATTTTCTGTCGATCCATAAAAAAACAAAAATTTTAAAAGTGATGGTAAATAATGCATGAAGCGGTGTCGGACGGGCAGCTCGGACGGCCTTAATGAAGGCGAGCATGCCTGCGCACAAAAGAGTCATGAATAAACATCAGCCATTAATTAAACTCAGCGGTAGCAACTTTATTCATTAGTAAACAAGCAGCGGTTCCACTCATAAGCGCGGTGGGGATTTGCCTGGAATGATAATTTCAATGTCCCTCTGATGTACTTTTCAATTAGGAGAGCCGGAGCGAAGGGGAGAAAAATGCTTAGCACATTAGAACTGACCTCATTACTCTGAAGTTGGCTCTTCGCATCGCGGTTGCTTGGGATGTCTGCGAAGGCCTACAGTTAGAGTTTTTATGGCTCGAACAAGTGGCACTCGCTTAGCATGCTGCAAAGCTAAATGCACCAGGCACACCACCCTGTGCCTTTTTGTAAAATGACTATGCAGTGGAAAATTTGGAAAAGTGAAGTGGATTGGTGAAAACTGATTGGTGGATGATGGTGTGAATAACCCCTCCCTTCTTACCTGCCCCCCCCCCGCCCCCCCCACCCCAGCCTGTAACTGCAACCTGCACGCCCGGCGCTGCCGCTTCAACATGGAGCTGTACAAGCTGTCCGGCAGGAAGAGCGGCGGCGTCTGCCTCAACTGCCGCCACAACACCGCTGGGCGCCACTGCCACTACTGCAAGGAGGGCTTCTACAGGGACCTGGCCAAGCCCATCTCCCACCGCAAGGCCTGCAGAGGTAGGACAGAGAGAGAGAGCACACACACACACACACACAGACCTGGCCAAGCCCATCTCCCACCGCAAGGCCTGCAGAGGTAGGACAGAGAGAGAGCCCACACACACACACACGCGCGCACACACACACACTGACCTGGCCAAGCCCATCTCCCACCGCAAGGCCTGCAGAGGTACAAGAGAGAGAGAGAGCCCACACACACACACACACACACACACACACGCACACACAGACCTGACCAAGCCCATCTCCCACCGCAAGGCCTGCAGACGTAGGACAGAGAGAGAGAGAGCACACACACACACACACGCACACACACACACACACACACACGCACACACACACACACGCACGCACACACACACACACACACTGACCTGGCCAGGCCCATCTCCCACCGCAAGGCCTGCAGAGGTAAGACAGAGAGAGAGCGCCCACACACACACACACGCTCGCACGCACGCACGCACACACACACACACACACACCACACACACACACACGCACACACACACAGACAGACACACACACACACACACACACACACAGACACACACACACACACACACAGACACACACACACACACACAGACAGACAGACACACACACACACACACACACACACACACACTGACCTGGCCAAGCCCATCTCCCACCGCAAGGCCTGCCGAGGTAGGACAGAGAGAGAGAGAGAGAGCACACACACACACGCACGCACGCACAGACACACACACACACACACACACACGTTCACTTAGTGGAGGATCACATGCTAAACACAGCACAGTCTTACAGATTATCGGAGTGCTGATGTTTGTTTCATCATCAGGGAATGAAAACTGCGTGTGAACGAAACTGGGAACACAAGGTGAACGCCTTATAGGTAGGCTGTTGTTTTCAGGTGAACAAAAACAGCAGCCAGGGGAAAAACATATATCCCAACATTCCGTCTTCTCCTCCCTCTGGCCCTGTCAGTAACATGGCCCTGATTGTGTCTCTTTCACACCCAGATATTTGGGGCTTATTTGGGGATGGTCTGACAGGACAGGCAAAACAAACAGTGCTGAGGGGTGAACTGATCCTCAGCATAGGTCAGACGCCTGAGAGCAATCAGGGCAGGGGTGGGACCCTCCAAAGGTGTTTGTGTGTGTGTGTGTGTGTGTGTGTGTAAGAGTGTATATGTGTGTGTAGGAGTGCGTTATGTGTGTGTGTGTGTGTGTGAGTGTGTGTGTGTGTGTGTGTGTGTGTATGTATAAGAGTGTGTGGGTGTGTGTAAGAGTGTGTGTGTACGTGTTTGCATGAGTGTGTGTGAATGTGTATGTGTGTGTACCTACATGTGTGAGTGTGTGAGAGTGTGTGTTTGTGTGCATGTGTGTGTGTGTAAGAGTGTATATGTGTGTGCATGTGTGTGTGTGTACATGTGTGTGTGCATGCATGAAGGAGTGTGTGTGTGTGAGAGTGCTTATGTGTCTGTGTGTGTGTGTGTGTACGTGTGCACTCGCTGACACGTGTTTGCATGAGGCTCCATACTGGGAGGATACCTGAAAGAATACAAAAGATCTGGGGTGTCAGTGGGGGTGGTTGGGGGGGAATTAGCTGAAGCTCTGTATAAACAAGCCCCCATCACTCCTCGACAGGCAGAACACAGCGACAGGGCCTCACACACTGGCCCCTGCATTAATACAGGCAGTTCAGCAAAGGGGAAAAAGCATGTCTTTCTGACAAACACATAGATTATAAATATCTAACATATTGGATATTTTCATTTTTTTATGGAAACACAGTGAATTATGGAATTATATTGCTTTAATCCATTATTCTTACCCAGATACAGTCTTGGACTGGAATATTGGGGAAAAATGTATTGTATCAAGACAAAAAGCTCTTTTTTAGGTTACATTTTCTTGGTATCCAATTAAATGGGAGTAGAAGTCATCTCATATAGTACATATATTATGCAAATATATGTCTACAAACTATTTATGTCGTGAAATACATATATGAAAATTCGGTTTGATGCACTTTAATGAAACTATAGCAGCGTAACTGTAGTTTTTATTCTATTTTTATCGACACATTTATTAAAACAAAAGGAGCAATAATAACCACAGCAGCATGTTTTAATCTCAACATGTAAAGTAAAGTAAAAGACAAATTAAAAGTCTTAAACCTGAATTTTCAAAGCTGACACAAAAAACTGCTGCTTTTGGGCGTTGTTTGAACCACGCGGTGCGAGCGAAATGGGGGATGGAATGTCATTGGACGGAATGCGCGTCATAGCAACCGCCGTGTTCCGTCACTCTGGGGCCGTCCGAGCGTGCGGATTTAGCCGTTTACATTCCGTCTGATCGAGCCCAGGCCTCGGATACGTCCAGCGCCTACGCCCTCACCTTCACGGGTTTATTTTCACGTGGGAAAAGATGACCGCGGGTCAAGCGATGCGTTTAGTCTGCGAGTGGGAGGGTGTCGGTGACATTGGCTGACTGTAGACTGCAGCCGTCTTCAATCGGTTAAAAGCAGGGTAGTGTAAAAGCACTTGGGTGGAATCAGAACATCACAAAAAAAAAGTTGTACTCATTTTTTAAATTTCTTTTGACCGTCACAATTAAATTTTATGATGATGATGATGATGATGATGATGATGATGATGAATAATACAGGGGATCCCCAGCGACTCCGGCTTGTTTTTTTGTTTTTTTTAAATGTATCTTTAATATTATTTGCTTAACTTGACGGACTAATGAATCGCTGTGTGTCTCAGTGAATTGAAACGGAGATCTCGGAGGAGTTCAGTGGAAAGTAGCGTTGCCATGAGCACATGAGGCGGGGATTTACTAATGACATCACTATAACCTCCAGTGGTCTTGAAAAAGTACAAAAAGCATATTATATCGGATTGTGCTCATTTAATATTTCTTTAAAAAAAATTATGTTATACACCCCAAAGATTTTTTTTCAGCCATTCAGCCAGTTCCAATTCACTCTCATCGACATGTGAAAACCCTGGAACCTCCTTTTTTTTTGTATTCACCGATAAGAGGATATATACTGTAGAAATCACAGCAATAGATTAAACACGAGTGTCGAAAGGGGAAATGCATCACTGTGAGCCCTGGGTTTGGAGCGGCTAATATGGATGTGCTCATTTAAACTTAAAAAATTATGTTATCACCCAAAGATTTTCAGATTTCAGCCAGTTCCATTGCACGTCTCATGAATGTGAACCTGGAACCTCCTTTTTTTTTGTATTCACCGATAAGAGGATATATACTGTAGAAATCACAGCAATAGATTAAACACAAGTATCGAAATATATATATATATATATTCTATATATAGTTGAAAGGGGAAATATAATGAAATTCTGTTTGGTATTTTTTGTATAATGCCCTTTTGAATAAGAACTGCGCCATTTGTGTTGTGTTCACTGACCACACTCCTATCCCACTCCTAAGAGTACTGTACAGTTTGTTATTACGAAGGCATATCATCATCATCTGCATAGTCATCATCATCATCAGCATATTCAACATATTCATCTTCATCTTGTAAAACCCAGAAGCTTACCTAAGGACATTTGTAAAAAATCTTGTCCTGAAATTTGCCAGAGTTAAAGCGCTATTGTAATTATAGTCAAACATCGTCCAAGTTATGCTGAAGCATCGAATTACATGAAAACAAAGCTACGATTAAAATAAAAAAATTAAAAAAAAACAGTTGGCTATTACCAAAGAGGTGACAAATTATGTGAAGTATGATCCCCGCTTTCTGGCCAGTTAAAACATTTTCACAGTCTATACTTGGAGCCCAGCTGGAGCAGAGGACGAAGATATGCGCAGGTCTTACAGGTCGTGCTAGGTTTACATAGCCTCTTTTCCTTAATGAGTTGACCACCTGGGTTTTCCGAAACTTTATGAGCCCCCGCGAACTTAACCGTGAAACATGCCAGGACAAGATCGGCACCGAGTTCTTACACATCGCAGTTCAACATTATTCAGAGAAATTTAAGCCGGTGAATTAATTTGCGCAGTCCCTTTCAAGTGATGAATGCAGTGCCTTTTGACAGCAATTAAGGTGTTCGTTATTTATTGCGCAAGAATGCATCTCTGTGGTTTTTGGACAGAAAATTACACGTTAAGCAGAAATAAAAACAAATCTTTAATTTCCACAGGAACTGTATTTGAGGCCCGTAGGAAACCAGGCCATATCAGCACAAACTTAAACACAGTTCACTGTTGCCCCCAGAATGCTCGTGCGTTAACGTTATATTTCCATAGTTTTACAACTTCATCCCTCATCAAACCCCGGCGTAAACACCGATTGCGGTTTCGCGAAACTCCTCCGAATCATTTGTCTTCTTTTTTTTTTCGCCCTCTATTAGCCCCTCTGAAAAAGCCTTCCGCAGGCCAAGCCATAATCCCACAAGCGCTAAAGCAATATTTTGTCTACTGTCCTGTTCAGCCTCTGTCGGTCTTCATTTCTTCGTCAGTGTGTTTGAGCGCCAAATTAACTTTACGGTTTTGTAAACAGCGAGTCGCGCAGTCGAGTTCACCCAGGTGTTAAACGCACAGAAGCGAGCTCTCCTGACTTTATAGTGGGCCACGGTGGGACCGAGCTGGCAGGTTTTTGGGGCAGGGGCGTCTGGTCGAGATAAGATATCTTGATGAGACCGCTGTTGCTGTTTTGCAGTTTTAAGCCTCTGCCGTGCTCGTTTAGGGGGTAAAACTGGCACCACGGGACGAGAAGGCTTTATTCCACAATGAAAAAAAAGAGAAAACTTAAAATAAAGAGAAATGCCCCTTTCACTGTGTAAGGGACCCCCCCACCCCCACCCCCAGTGCCTGTTGATGCAGTGACCACTATAACACACAGACTAATACACCGAGATACTGGGTCCTATAACTCATTTCTTTCAAAGGCATGGCATTTACACTGTTTTATGAGAACAGGTAAAACTGTACAGTAGTTGTAATATGCAGTATGTGTTAATTTCTTTCGGTTTCTGACTTGAATTTTTTGTTTCTCTTGGCACTACTTAATGTTCAAAGACAGAGAAATTGACGGTCCATTTCAGTTTGGTGGGGTGGCATGTTGAAGATATTAGTTCTTCTCCATCTATTTCTAGGGCATATGTTTTACATTGTCACAGTAGAACATTATTAAGCATAATAACATGATTTTGTTAGGTATTTAAACCAGTTGCTTTAGTGACTTCATTGTCATTGTCCTTTTTTATTTCACAAATGATGATGCATTTATGTTCTGTTCACAATTTGCAGAGGCATACTTTTTTACATTGTTTGTTTGAGAAGCTTATTGAACTGAATGAGAATTTGTTTTAACTTCTACAGGGAGCGATAACTCACTTTTGGGAAGCTAATGAGAAAATAATTTAATAGGTGGGCCATTTTAAGAGGCTTTTGTTTGCTGTAGATAGCAAAGAAAACAATATCCACGGAGGGAAAACAACAAACATGAGAACTGAATATAAAAAACTCACAAAGGCATTTCAGATGACCAGCTATAACCCGGTGCTGGCCTGTCTCCAACCATGGAAAAATATTCCGCTAGCACAAAGAATGCTATCCTAAATGGGGAACTGGCGCTGAAACTTCAAAGGAAAGGTTTATGGTAAATCTTTGGCAGAGTGAACGCACTCACATTTTGCCGTCGTCCTTACTGGAAGTTTCACCGAAAGGCGCTCCTGACTTATTAACAGGGAAAATTTCAGTAAAGGACCTTTCAGTCTTTTATTTGAGCTCCCTCTTGCCAAGATCTTTAGCGATCAGAAAGACCATCTGAGCACCATAGCAATGGTTCAGTGGAGCAGGCCAGGCCAGGGTCCTTTGGAGAGGGGGCAGTGTAGCACCGTGGGTAAGGAACTGGGCTTGTGACCGAAAGGTCGTAGGTTCGATTCCTGGGTAGGACACTGCCGTTGTACCCTTGAGCAAGGTACTTAACCTGCATTGCTTCAGTATATATCCAGCTGTATAAATGGATACAATGTAAAAAAATATAAATAAATGCTATGCAAAAGTTGTGTAAGTCGCTCTGGATAAGAGCGTCTTCTAAATGCCTGTAATGTAATGTAATGTGAGAGCAGCAGTGAGATGTTCACAGACTGAACGTCACCTTGAGCGGGTCAGGCTGAAAACATTTACATGCTCTGTAAAAATCAGGCTTCGTCTATCAAACATAGAGGAGGGCCTTCCAGCAGAAGCCGTGGTTCTAGGTGCAGTGGCACAATCCCGTGGTCCAGACCACTCTTACAGTCTTGACTGTGGCTGGCAGTGCCGCAAAGTGGCACCAAATTGGGCATCACAACCCTCGGGAAGGGAGGGTTTTGGGGGGAAGAGTGTCACCCCACCTCATTGCGCAGCTGTATATGGGGGTGCAGTTCTTTTGGATGCAATAACTGCACTGCTCTTCTTCTGAAGAGAAAAGGTGGTTGGCAAGAAGCTCTTTGGAGGCCATACACACTTGTCTGCGCTCTCCTGAATTGACGAGGGGTGTTGAATTGTTGCAACAAGATAACAAATATGACTGATTAGTCAAGAGAAGTATAAATTAAATGTTTTTTAAAAAAGGCCGCTGTTCTGTTCTGTACGTTTACAACATAAATATGAGAAGAACCCTCTCCAGACTCACGGGACGTCTCTGTGATCGAGGAGAGCAGGGCGATGCCTCCCAAGCCGCCTATCTTCAGTCGCCATCTGGAGTAGCTGCAAACTACGGGCACTTAAGGGTCTAAGTGGACAGCCACTTGAACTCTCCGCAGGCCCCGGACGCCTCCAGCTGCCGGAAGACTCGCGTGCTCGCAGAGCTGCTGCCCACCTGGATGCCACGTGGCGCACGCCGCGACTGGCTGGCCGTACGAAGGCTCTCCGGTGTGCTGATTGGTCAGGTTGTCATAATCTGGGGCCTCCTTCCTTGAGACCCCGCTAGCTTCCCCTTTAGCGCCGTTTGCTGGTGACTCCGGACGTCGACGTCACGGCCGTTTTGTCCTGTGCAGAGACCCCCAGAAACCATTACGCTTCAGACTTAATCAGCATGTTTCAACAGCTCAGACTGGGTAATTGTTTTCCATGCAGCCATGTGTGGGGGATGCAATATAAGGTTCAGCATCAGAGCATGATCCGGTGAGTCTGAGAGGAGTTTCAACCAACCCTGAAACCCATATATACTGTGTGTTGCTTCGCCAAAATAAAGAAAAAAAACTGAGTGTAACTGATCTACATGCAATCAGACGTAGGTCTTAGGAGTGACAAGTGACACAAGACAGAGTTGTAGGGGACTGGTAGATCTGAAGCTACACATGGAGAATATATGGAGAACATAAGACCACGTGCCCGTAGTCTGGCTTCTCCACTTATCCCTTTAACTCCGATAAAAACATAGCTAGCTTCACAGAGATGGCTGGCTCGGTTGATGAGGAGAGATGTTGAAAAATGAGAACGGTCACTGTTTCTAATTAGAATTAGGCTTTGCTTTGCACGTGATGTAACATTTTTGTAAAGGACCGGGCAGACTGACAACCGGCTAAAAAATGTGCGAACATTCAGACTTGTTAAAAAAAAAGCAAAAAAAAAAAAGCAGTTGTGTTAAAAACTTCAAACAGACAGACGTGCTACAGCTATTTAATATTTTTCAAAGACAGCACCCAGTTTCAGTTTAGTGTGTGGCCCCAGTGAGGGAGTGAGGGTGTGGCTCCTTGGGGAGTGTGCTCAAACACTTACTGTACTGTCCAGCTCATATTCCATATTCATATTCCAGAGCTATTCCCATGGCATAATAGTATAATAAGCATACACTGTGACAAATAAAAGCTGTAATCTCTCTCAGCGGCGCTTATGGGAAAATGAGTTTCGTGATGAAACACGTGAAGAGAGTCCACTGAAGGTTACAGTTACGCAAATGGAAAACAATGTTCCCAGCTAGCAAAAATGTTCTGCTTCACTTCACATTGCATTGAAGTTGTGGTTTGGTTTTGGGATGCCCGCTGTTGTGTGACAGTGTAATTAGTTGCCATAGTTTCATCACAATAGCATGGCAAAGTTACCGAGAGAGGTTTTTGTAACTTGTTTGGTTCAGGTATTGTTCAGACCTGTTTACATCGTGGCAGCTAGACATTGTTTCACGCCATCGAATGCAACAACGATAACAACCAACATCATCGACCCGTCAATACAAAATGTACTCATTGTGCAACAAGAAAAGACCAGAAACAGACATGTTTTTCTAAAATCAAATAAATTAAATAAGTAATTTATTTTGGGAAAAAAAACTGTGACTCAATTTCCTCATGTTTTCAACTGTGGGCCCGCAGTGAAGATAATTGCAAGCGAAACATTCATCAGCATCTTATTACATTCAAAACATGAACATGTTCCTCTGGTTCATGGCCAAAAATGTAAGAATTCAGCCTCTCTCACTTTTGTAATTTGTATATATACCAAATCACAACTATACAGACCTTTTTTTAATGTACCTGATATGTTTGGTAATGATGATATGATGACGTATGATGGTGGTGATTATTATTATTATTATTACTGCCACCCATGAAGAACAGAATTATTGAAATCATGAAAATGAATTTTTACAGGAAGTTTTCTTGTCACCTTTTCTCTATTTCTCTCCTTTTAAAAACACGCCCACAAAACGAAAATGTGTTTTTAAATCTTCACAAGACCTTGAGACGGCTTCTTCCCTACCAATGTTCAGTGTGTGTGAGGTGTGGAAGTAGCTGTATTTGGGGTTTTGTCATCAGTCTCAGTGATGTCTCAGTGAGCTGTGAAAGGCCTTTTGTGCTTTTACACTCTGTTCTGCTGTCTCTTTCACATTACATTACATTACAGGCATTTAGCAGACGCTCTTATCCAGAGTTACTTGCACAGCTTTTACACAGCATTTTACATTGTATCCATTTATACAGCTGGATATATACTGAAGCAATTTCAGTTAAGTACCTTGCTCAAGGGTACAACGGCAGTGTCCTACCCGGGAATCGAACCTGCGACCTTTCGGTCACAAGCCCAGTTCCTTACCCACTGTGCTACGCCGCCGCCCACGACCTCGTGCGGTCGTCGCACGGTTGCCGTCGCGTTCGCCTCTGCTCTCCGTTTGCGGTCGTGTGTTCTCCTGCGTTTGTTTGTTTTTTTTTTTTCTCTGTTTCTCTCTCTCACCTTCTTCTCTTTACCCTTTCTGTCCCCCTCGCAGCGTGCGACTGCCACCCCGTGGGCGCCGCGGGCAAGACCTGCAACCAGACCACGGGCCAGTGCCCCTGCAAGGACGGCGTGACGGGCATCACGTGCAACCGCTGCGCCAAGGGCTACCAGCAGAGCCGCTCGCCCATCGCCCCCTGCATCAGTACGTGGAAAAAAATCATAACACGTTAACCTCATTTTTTTACTCATTTGACTCTGCTTTTTTTTTTTTTTTGGCTGGACCGCAACAGCGGGGGGCCAGCCCTACAAACGCGAACGTCTGTGACTGACTGAGTGAGTGAGTGAGTGATTGATGAAGTCGCACCGTTGGTCGGCCGAGTTATGACGTCACACCATTGGTCGGCCGAGTTATGACGTCACACCATTGGTCGACCGAGTTACGACGTCACACCATTGGTTCGGCCGGTCCAGCCGTATATACTAGGTTTTGACCTGGTCTTGTTTAAAATCAGAACACATTAACCTCACTTTTTATTTGCGCTCCACTAATACTTTCACCCAGATGACTGAGGAATGATTTTTGTGTACAGCCATGACACAGTAATGTGCTAGCTAAAATGTGCCTTCTCTGTTGTACCTGTACAGTATACGCACAGATACACCTATATGTGACAGAAAAGTACATATCATTTCCTCTTTTTTTCCCTATTCCATTGTTTCCTTACAATACAATACTGGTATTCAACCAATACATTTTAAACTGAAATAAACAGACCATTCAGCCAGTTTCAGTTTGACATTATGCGCCTGTAGAATGTTGACAGCACCGCTCCTTATAAATCCGGTGAAGAGCTACAGCCTGTTACATATGAACAGTATCTCCAGGCGGCAGATTTTGGCCCCTCGGAGATAAAGTGAGTTGTGGCTGAGCCTAGCTCAAAGCAGCTGCCTTCTGTGATTAAGATTACGCCGATAGCCCTATTATGCCCTGATTGGCCTTTATTTTTCTTCCCTGGAAGCACGATATGCATTTTGACTGCTGCCTTTGCCGACGAAACAGTGCTTGGAAATTTAACAAAGCCATTATGAAAGAACTCATTCTAAAGATATTCTTGGCCGAGATTCAGGGGGATAAATGAAGCCTATAAAACCCCCAGGATTCGGATTTCCTTGAATATTTCTGGGAAAATAGCACATGCAGAGGTGAGAAACCTGGACATATAGAGGTCCCTGTGATTACATTCAAAATATTTGGTTACTCATATAATTGCGAAATAATCAATTTCAGTTTTAATAGCTTGATATTAAATTTAGCAATATCAAACCTCTTGCCAAGTTCAGTTTTAACAAGAACAAGAGCCCTTTACTCTGGCTTCATATATCGTACAATGTAGGGAGTCATAAATGCACTGGAGTCAATCTGGAGTAACAGGCTTATTATTTAATCTGGCGCACAGATTGGGATCTCGATCTGCTATCAGAAACCTGCAGGTCTGTTAACTGCAGCACAGAGAGTATGCTTTTGCCATGTGCCCTAAACTTTTGGTTTGGGCCCATTGTTTCAGCTGCAGTACAGTATTTTTATTCCTGTTACGACAGAATTTTGTAAAGAGAAAAGACTCAGACAGTATCCACAGGCATGAAGTTGTTTTCATTAATCATAAGCCGAAAAAGTTTATCTAAATAAACACTTAACAAGTGTGTGCTCATTACTGTATATTTATTAGTATTTCTGCCGTGTTATTGTGTGTTTGGGTGAAAGTGAAGAGTTAAGGATATTCTGTCCCCTCTATTTATCTGAAATTGGCTTTTTTTTTTGGTTTGTTGTCGGTACAGTCAGGCAAACTGTTGCTGGTGACTGTGTTGATCCTGAAATGTCTCTGTAGGCTGCCTTCAGAGAAAAAGCAGAGAAAAAGACAGAATTTGATTGTTTCTTACAAATCAGTTTGGTGATTATCTGACCTGAAAATGCAATCAGTGATTTAAAAAAATAAAAGCCAGCTGCTGAAGTATTTTTTTCTGAAAGACAAGTGAATGATTTGTAGATAAACCCATACTGCATTGTGCATTTCATGAATTTAATAATAGTATATCTATGCCTACACTTAATTCTAAAATAAATTTTATCACTATTATCTAAAATGTGTCTGACAGAATATCTGAGTTACCGGGAGCCATGTTTTGTCGGAAGACTTGATTCTTTCTTTCTTCCATTGTGGGGAATCTACCCTCTGCATGGTCTACAGTGCAGACATTAGCTTTCATCTCTTTCTCCTTTATCTGTGTCTTTTTTTGTCCATGCAGCTTGATACCTTGCTGTTCGGTTCTATTGTCCTTGCTGCTTCTCTGTGTCTCGTGGGTTTCCCTAGCCAAAACAATAACACAAACAACCTTAACTGCTACAGTACCATCCTCACCTTTTGATAAGTGATAAGAGTATCTTTCTACATGCATGACTTCATTGAATGTCAACTTCCCTACACTGTGGATACATTAAAGGCAAAGGGACGGAAAAGATTCTGGTCTCGGACAGAAGCCTGGGTCCAGCACCCTTTTGTCACGTAGACACAACTACATTAGCAGCAGCTGCCGAGAGGATGGAGATAACAGTCAAACCAGCAGCAGCAGCAGTCTCCCGCAGGAAGCAGGGCACGCACCCCTCCGTCTCAGAACGTTGTTTTATCCCACCTGCGTTTCCCCAGCCACTTTCTCTTATCCCTGTCTCATTGTCCGTGCTTTAACCGCACCAGACAGGTGGGAACTTGGTGTTCTTTGAGGTGTCAATCATTGCATATTTGTTGAACACACACACACATATAATATTAAACCCTCTTCCAAGTTGAAATAATACCCAGTGTCAACATCAAAAACAGAACCCAAACACATTGAGTCAAAAGTTGGACCGTTGTTTCGAGACTGAAGACCAAAGTGTTGTTTTATCTTTGAGTGTACAATGCCCGAATTGTGATCTCTAATGTAATTCTGTTTCCTCTTCTGGTAACAGAAATTCCGGTTGCCCCTCCCACAACAACGGCAAGCAGTGCAGAGGAGCCTGCAGGTGAGTTCTGATTGGGTAGCAGTGAAAATAGAGCAGTGGAATTAGAATATGGGGGGGAGGGGGGCAGTAATGGACGCTCATAAAGTAAAGATACTATGCTGGAATATGTATGCGTCCGCAGTTTTCCTGCTAACTCGACTGAGAGGTAACCCGCTCTGTGGACACTGCTGGCTGGCTCGGTGGGCCGCCAGGGGTTGTGTGCCTGTTGAAAAAACATACTTGGCTTGGAGCAGAACAGGAGAGCAATGAAGACGTCCTGGAGCTTAGGAACTGCACGTGACAAAAGACCCCAAAGCCATCGCCTATCTCTGCATCTCTGCACCCCCCACCCCCCCCAACGTTTCGTAAATGATAGATCACTTACTTATTGCCCTGCATTGAGTCTCTTTTAATGTTGTACTCTTCATCCAATTAATCTCTAACGGAATCACAGTGGGGGGGGGGCGGCATGGTAGCTTTGTTTACTGATATTTATTATTCCTCTTTTTAATTTGTCTGAAAAGCTCTGCATATCATCAGGGGATTGGCAGAGCTGAAAATTCAGGACAGAAAAGTGCTAATCACACTCTGTTCTGCCGTATTCTGCCTCACTTAAAAATGGGGTAAACAATCTCATTGTCTATTTGTGATCTATATTTAGGATGGACTTTTATTTGCATAAATTGAGAGCCCCCCCTAGGATTCCAAACTGTTTATTAAACTCATGCTGTGGAATAGTAGTTGATAGATGTAGATGAAATTAAAGCAAAATAAATAATAATAAAACATACAACTGTAAGACCAGATTTGAATTTCACAGAGAAAAATAGAAATATACTGTATTTTGTGTTTGAGCGAATCAGTCCTCAGTAAAATGTTCAGTCTATGATTGGGTACATTTTACTCAGATATAATATATTTGATCCCTGTTTGACTGAAACATTGTTACAGTCGAATTCATGCAGGAAATTTTAATGTATAAATTTTTTCATTCCTCAAATACAGTAGCCATGTATACTGTGCTGGGTGCTTCATCTGTTAAATATTTTACTTCAATTACAAAATTATATGTTACTATAGTACTAACCTGCTGATAAAATTAAACATAGTTTTAGGAAAGAAAAAGGTAACAAACGGTATGTTTTGACGGTTATTTCAAAATTTGTGTTTTCTCCATTTGAGATGAAAAAATGAGTTAAACCTGAGGGAAAAGGAGCACAATATGAATGTTTTCAAAATGCTGTGAGTCGGAGCAGGAGCTTAGCTCCTGGCGAATCTTCAGCTTAATTTAGGAGCAGAGCTGTTTTCAAATAATTTATCAGCCAAGGCATGACATCATTCTGTGGGAATGAGCAATCACTGAGGGTTATTTTGGATTGCAACAGGAATCTCAAAAGCACAATGGAAAGAAAAGGGACAAAAAAAAAAAAAAAACACCCTAAAATTTGGAGCTGCGAATGTTATTGCGGTTTTTGCCGTAAGTGCCGAGCTCCTTGACAATTTCGCCTTTGTCTTTGTTTTGGGGAAGTGAGAGGAGAAGTCGGGCACGTACTGCTGCCCTGGAATTCTGGAGCTGGGAAAACAAGAGCAGCTGCAGTGAGAGAGTGTCCCGGAGCTGCTAATGCTGCTCTGACAGATCCCACTGACGGGGAAGTGAGGGGCAGAGCAAACTTTCTGTAATTCCTCCCTCTCTCTCTCTCTCTCTCTTTTTCTTTGTTCCCTTTGCACCCTTTCATCCATCCGACAAGTTTCCCCCGCCCGTTTGCGGATTCGGCTTGCCCCCCCCCCCCGAAAACTCGGATCAGCGGCCTCCTTGTGCGGGGGCTGCAATGAGGTGGGGGGGGGGGGGGGCCCGCTTTGCGCCGTGTGAAACTTGTCTTTGCCCGACAGGATCGAGCGGCGAACTGTACGCTTGGGGGCGAGGCGTGTTTACTGCGTGCGAGAGAAACAAACAGACCCGCGGCAAACAAGGGAGGCACCATTGTGCCATTATTTTCGGCTGGCATTCAGGCTTTGACGGCGGAGTTTGCGAAGGAGTGGCCCTGGCTGCCATCGGTTGTCTTTTCTCATGCCAGGTTCGCTCTTGATGTTTAGAGCCACCTCACATAAAGCACATTCTGAGGGCCATTATACGTACTTTTGTATGATGTGGGTTCCCCTCGTGCTTGGTTAAATATTTAAAAAGAATGCACAGAAGGTGGGCCACCCGCCAAGATAGACCAGGGTTTTAAAAAAAAAATTTTTATCTCAGTTTGAGATACGAAAATACAAAAGGTATATAATATTTACATTATGCAGAATATAACATGAAAGAAACGCAAACATAGTGTCTCGACGGATGTTCGCGTCCCTCGTTTGTGTGCACAGGCAGACGCAAACGTTGAGGAAAGTGGATTCCCATGGACTGCCGAATGCGTGCTGAGCACGACCTTCTGGTTTCCTGGCTCTCCTGGTGCTGAAAAGCCGTTTTATCAACTCATCTCAAAAGCGAGAGAAAGTGCCAGCACTGTACGCGTTTCACCAGCGTCGCAAGTTTTTCATCTTAGGTGTGGAGTTCTGTTTTATTTTTTTTATCATATTTTTCACTTCCACACCTTCAAAAAAAAGTAATCACAGTAAGCCAAGCTGATGAAAATGTAAGGGGGAGCTGACATCCAGAAACAGCCATTTGTGATGGGGGCACGTTCGCAATGAGGGCACCCCGGACTGCGCTGACCACCCACGCGCACTGCCGGGCAAACGCGTATATTTTATGACGTCTTGAAGAAACGATAGCCCACCTCGGTATCTGAAAAAATACAATCTCGCCAACGTGTAACTGCAAACAGATGTGGCCTCCTTATCGAGGTGTCTCTCACTCGCTCTCTCTTCCCCCCGTCGCCCGCTCTTGCAGTGTATACGGTGACAAGGAAAGCAAGCTTTGCCCCAGGAGTCTGCTGGCTAGCTCACTCGCACAGGGAATGCGTTAGCCAGAGCGGACAGCTGTGCAGCAGGTGCCCGTGGAGCTCTGACGGAGCCCGTCCATTTGCCTTTAGTTCGCCCCGCCCCTCGACCACAGAGAGCGTGGATTTTTTTTTCTAGAAACACCTCCGCTTAAGAAGAACGAAGACACAATTGCAAGTTCCAGACGTAAACACACACTAGCCTGGATTCGATTAGCATTTCCCCCCAACTTACAATTAAATGCAAGTGTTTACAGAAACACAGTTTGTCTCGTTAATTTTGGTGAATGCAGAACTCGCCGAACTGCGTTTGTGATGAGGGAAAAAAAAGACAAACTCTTGCGTGTAGTCAAACTGTAATCAAAGCGAAGCAGAAATGTTGACGGAATCTAGGGTGTCGTTAAGGATTGTTGATTATGTGAGGTAGCGCTTCTGTAGCGTAGGCTACTCTGCGCAGCGCTTTGAGGAATCCGCCTTCACCCCCACGTATTGGAGAGAGGAATGGCTGCGGCGGCTAACGCTAACAACGACGGCCATTTATGAAAACGTAACGTCCTCCCTGTCAGTAAACTGTCGCTCGTCTTTACAACGGTCGCGATTGCTCCTTGCGATTATTCGGCCACGAGTAGGCTACAGGCTCACACAAACATTTACCCTTCACCCTTCACCAAACCACAGAGCTGTGTGTCATGGCTGAGAAAGCGAGGGAGAGAGAGAGAGAGAAAATATGGTTGGTTTATAGTGTCATCATTAATACGAAGCGTACACATGATTTATTGCTCAGCATACTTGGTCCTTTTCTTCTCAGAATATAAAAACTTTGGCGCTGGATTAACTATGCGTCTGTATCACAGGAGCGAGCCAGCGGCGCTGCATGGCCAGTGACCCCTTCTGAAACTTTGCTTCTATGATACAGACGTCTCGGTGGAGCACCAACGCCCTGAACAAATATCCTATACAAGCATTCAATTAAGCACAAAACTGTTATATTATAAAATAAAAAATATGGCATTTGGATATTTTTTTTGTTTCTGTTTAGAGCCCAAAAGAATAAGAAGGAGGGGAGAACAGCATCCATTTGGATGAAGCGCAGCCCCTTTCAGTCTCAGTTCCAGCCGCCCCAGGCATTGGCTATAATCTAATTACATGCTTTATTTGCAGCAATTTGTTTTTCAATCAGTCTTTTTATGTAAGGAGAAAGCCCTCTTTCAGTGCCCTTATTTACACCTTATTGTTTCAATATGCAGGCCTGTGTCTGGACCCCCAGACCGTGGCTTCCAGCACAGCGGTTGTCTATTTCAGAGGAGATCCAGCTAGCTCGGCGACCTCAGGTCATCTCCGGCACACTTTGGCTTCGCCCTGGGGCCCGGCTGAGTAGGCTTTTTCTGTGTGTTTGCCCGGAACGCCGTACCCAAATTGTTAGTTTTAAAAAAAGCGTTGCTTTTGTGTGTAAATGTGGTGTGAATTTCTGGGCACTGCCATTGATAATCGGTTGTGTTTTGAGAAAAACACCAACATCGTTTGTAAAAAATGTTTTAAAAAAAACGACAAACAAATCAATCAGCACTACTTTTAAGGAAAAGTTATTATTTTAGAGTGTATAATGTTTTATTGTCCCTGTTTTACCGCAGTTTATTGAATCACTCTTGACTTCAGCATGGTTGCCTGGTTTGGTAGCCACAGCCTAGCAAATAAAAGCAGGCTGGTGAGGCTGGTTAGAGTAGCCAGTGAAGTGATTGGGGAGGACCAGGTACAGCTCCAGGATATGGATCTTAAACAGGTCAACAGGAAGACCTGTTCAGTCCTGGACTGCTCGGATCATCCGATCCACAAGGAGCCTGAGCCCTTCCCTTCTGGCCGCTGATTTCGGATGCCCCATACAAAAACTACGGCCTGCCAGAGACTCTTGTTATATTTTGGACATTTAACACAGCTTACTAATGTTTTAGTACAGTACTGCAGAGTGAGTGTCTGTAGCACCCAGTATATTATTACCTCACGAGTTAATCTGTTGCAAAATAGTATTTTTTTGGTGATTTGCTTGCATGCGCTCTGGCACTGTACCCCTCAGATGTAAAGTGCTGGTGTAGTCCCCGGGATTTAAAAAAAAACCAAAAAAAAAACCACTTCCACAAACTTAAGAGCCGTGCACAAAGAGGACATTTGTCTGCGCGGTGGGGGGACCGGCTCTCAATGGGGGACGGCGGGGTGTGTGCGGAGGGGCGCGGGGGCCGCCGTCTCCGAGGTCCGCTGACGGGGAGTGGGGGGCAATCAGAGGGGGAAAGTATCATGATGGCACCAAGGGGGGGTTCCAGGAAAACAAAAGCGCTCTTTCCCCCCGGCTCGTCATTTACATGGAAATCAGGCGGGCCCGATATGGACTCTCCTCAATTTCATTTACTTTGCCACTTTATCCCCCCCACCCCCCCATTTCTTCTCTATGCCATGTCAGCGCTGATTTTGGGGGTTTAGGAGAACGCAAGCCCCCAAACCCCCCCTCCGCCCGTCCGCCGTCCACCAACCCACTGACACACCCCACACCACCTCAACCACCAGCCCCCCCCCCCTCCCCCCACCCCCCACCCCCAACCACCCACTCCTTTTTTTTTTGGGTGCATTTTTTCTCATTCCGCTGTTACCCGGGAAACCTCATTCGCACGGAATATAAAGGAGGAGTAAAAGGCGGGGCATGGACCGCGGGGCTGGACGAGACAATGCAGTTTGTTCATATTCAGGCCGGCCTGAATGGTGCTGTACCCCTCCAAGCCCCCCCAGCGTGCCTCCACTTCCCCCCTTCTCAAAGTGGAGTTGGGGGGGGGGGGGTATTACAATGCGTGGGGAGGGGGAGCGGGTCTAGAGTGGGCCTAGGAGATATTCTGGATCCAATTTGCGTCCCGGGTCTGAGAGAAAGGGTAAAAGGAAACGAACGATTTTGGTTTTTCTGTTTGGCCTCGTGTCGCTCGGTTCTGTCGCGGAAACGTGCCTGGCGGTGCGACGGCCCGGCGGAGGCCGACGGGGGGAGAGGCCTCTGGCACCCCCCTCGCTCCGGGACCTGACACCCAACCGGTGTTTTCGGGGCGTATAAAAGCAATTCATCATAAACGCACGAGTCCCTCAACCCAAGGGGGAAGGGAAGGGGGTGAAGGGGGGGGTAAAAAAAAAAGGGAGAAAAGGAAAAGAGGAGTTAACTGGTGATCTGGAACCAGACCCCTGGCGCCCCGCTCAGAGGCCACAGGGCGATTTGGCTTTGGCCGGCCTGAGCCATTTATGTGTTCACTCTGGTGGAGTGGACACCAAAAAAGGCTCCTGCTAATGCTTCATGGGCTGCTAATTTCCCCCCCCCCGACCTCCCTTTGTGCCGAGGTGACCCCGTCCCCCCGAATCCCAACACAATAAATGCCAGAGCTTGACACAGCTCAGGGTTTTTTGGGGAAGGGGGGGGGGCGGCAGGGGTGAGTTGACAAGAAGGGCTGTATAGGCCTTAATCAGTTCCACAGTGGCACTTTGACAGTTGGTGGGGGGGGGGCAAATTTGTGTGGCTCTCTGTAGACCTGGGTGGCACAATAACCATAGCGCAGAGGTCTCACATTAGCAAGAGGGGGGTGGGGGGGTGGAGGCAGGCCCGCAGACAGCCACAGCATTTTGCCAGTCGAGGGCCTTTGTCTTTCCTCTCTATGGCGACGAAGGCACTTTCCCCAATGTGGCGTAAGCCCTATTAGACTACACAATTCAACCTGGCAGATGGGTATCGCAGAAGAGAAAAAAACAAAAAGGGTTACAGCAGAAACTTGTACCTGGAGGATTCCCTGTTTTTCTTTTTTTACCCGTGTTGTTTTAGTAAGATTCTAATGTGTGTGTGTATGTGTGTGCGTGTGTGTGTGTGTGTGTGTGTGCGCATGCGTGTTTCTGTATGTCTGTGTGTGTGTTTTCTTTCTCTCCCACATGCAGACTGCGATTCCTACTGCAAAGCCTCCAAGGGCAAACTGAAGATCAACATGAAGAAGTATTGCAAGAAGGATTACGGTGAGTCCTCCCCGGGTCTGCCGTGGGTTCGCCGGTCGCACGCAGACGTCTTCATTTCCGATCCCGCCCCCCCCCCCCCGACCGCTCCCCAGCGCACACCCCTCCCAGCTAGCTCCGTGGGCCATTGTAATGATGGCTTACTTTTGGCTGTTAAGAATTAAAGCTGAAGGATCAAAAGGAGGAAGAGGCAATCAGGAAGGGGCTTAGAATGCCCCCCGATGATGGACGGCCCAGAAAGGTATTTAAGCGGTAAGCGGATAAGACGACGTCGATGTGAGGGACACAGAGGGTCTTCAGCGTTTCGTTAAGAAAGGGGACCTGTCGCTCTCTTTTTTACCAGCATTCCTGTCACCATCCATCATTTTTTTTAAAAAAGAAAAAGTTTTAGGTGTGCAGTTCTTCGCAACTCAAGACTCAAGGCTATTTAAGTTCAAGGTGCCAATCCACCAAAGCCGTCTTTTAAGTTACTTGTGTACCGACAGTGTGTTCTCTTGTGATGCGAAACAGCACTCAGGACATACCTTGTTAAGGCATGTTAAGACAACACTTTGAGAAGCACGGTGCTTTGTACTGGGGAAAGGTCCCGCTATATTGTCGAGGAACAGGGTTAAAGAATGAGGTGAAACCTTAATTGTATTTTCAAGGTGCACGGTCTGTGTGCGAATGGGCCTCGAACACATTGAAATGCTTGACGTATTGTATGGCAGAGTATCTATTGCTCTGCAGCTTTCCATGGGTTTGTCGTTATGACCTTCTGTAGATGGGATGGAACATTTTTTCCAAACAAATTTTCAGTCTCGCAGGAAAGGTCTGTGGACCTCGGGAGGGTCCCTGTGTGGGGACACTGGACAGGCTGGGGTTGAGCTGCGTGGACTCTTCCATGTGTCAGTTTAACTGCCCTTGTGTTTGTGTGTCAGTCTTTAATATAAAACCCTGCAGAAGTACGGAACATCACACAGTGCTGTTCCTGAGCTCTTTTGCAAAGGTCACTGGAGATAGTCGGTGGCAGGAAATTCAAGAACTGGAATCTATTAAATTGAAATCACTGACGTAAGATGTATCCTGTGTGCGATTGTGACTGTGCTGGTCTCTGGTGTGTTTGCGTAACATGCTTGTCTTTGGCTTGCCTGCATCTCTGGTGGTCTCCCATTTGTCTGAGGACTGTGACTGTGATTGGCTGTGTCGTCTTAAAGATGACTGTATTTGGGGATGTATCAAGTGTCACTGTAATGTATAACTAACCAAGTCTTTTTTTTTTTGGGGTGTTCATGTTCTAGAGAAAGTGATTGTCTCTTGTGTGTCCATATGTAAACAGTGAGAGAGAGGGATAGGGGGTTAGAGAGAGAGAGAGAGAGAGAGAGGCAGAAAGAGGGAGAGAGAGAGGGAGAGAGAGACTGAGAGAGGGAGACAGAGAGAGGGAGAGGGAAACAGAGAGAGAGACAGAGATAGAGGGAGTTCTGTTCTGAGGTCCTTGCTGAGCTTCTTGCTCCTGAGTGTTTCTGGGTGTTTCTGGGTGTTTCTCTGTGGGGTCTGGCACGAGTCTGTCCTCCGCTGGCAACTGCGGCCCCCGGGGAGGGTGCACAGTGACTCAGAGGATTTCCTCCCCACCTCGGGGTGGGGGGTGGGGGGTACACCCAGCCAGGGTATGGAAGCATGAGGGATGGCTGCAGTAAGAGCCCCCGCTGCTCCCTCTTACAGACCGTCCCCCCCCCAACCCCATTCCCCCCTCCCCAGCTGCGCTGCCCAGGCTCGGGTTTGATCCACTCTTTCCCAGCCTTGCTGTTGTCTGCGGGGCTTTGTGGGCCGGCTCACACGCTGAGCTCCGGGAGCTTTCTGTGGGCCCATCTGAGAGAGGAGCCCAGAGGGGTGACTCCACACTGCCCCCCGCGCCCAAGCGAGCGCCACACAGCACCCTGCCTGCGCACCCCCAGGCCTGCGTTAGAGCCAGCAGACCTGGGGGCTCAGACACCCAGCCGCATCTCTTACACAGCTTCGGATCAGTTTACATTCAGCGAGCGTGTGGAGAAAAAGGATCTGTCTCGCTCTTGCATAGCCATTTGACCACCACCCCTCCCCCCCGTCCCATTGGCTGCAGTAGACTCCTTAAGTTCTGCATATTCTAATGACAATGGCCCCATCACTCTAGTTTCCATGCAGTGCTCTGAGGCACTGCTGACACAAGAGGCCAGGAGTCCTGATAGCACTTTACAAGTTTAGCTCTCTCTCTCTCTCTCTCTCTCTATCTCTATCTCTCTCTCTCTCTTTCGCTCTCTTTCACTCTCACACACACACACACACACACCCTCCCGTCGAGAGCGGCCATACCATTAATCGTATAAATATCACGGAGCATCTCTCCGGTACACATCCCCGTTCAGCAGATCAGTGTCTCCCGATCACATCACAAATCGTCACAAGTAGCGCAATACAATGGGAGTGGAGCGGCAGCGTCTTAGCGTTTCGGAGCACCTTTCTGTGGGACCACCAAAAAAGCAAAGCGGGACAGTTCTGTCTGACTTTTTTCCGGCAGACTCCCCAACCCTTTCCCGTAACAAAAACAATACAAATACGCAGATTTGGCATAAGACTGGCCCAGAATCAAGAGTGTATCTTCTCCCCCAAATGCGCAACAATCCTTACCGTTCACTTCTAATCATGCAAAAGAAAATACTTTGTGTACTTACTGGTCTATTTAGAGTTTTAAGTCCCAGAATTTGTAAAATATTTGTGTCTAGATCAGACAAAAAAAAAAGGTTGATGTCCCTTAAAGAGCTCATCCTAGGAGCTAGGGCAAACCTACTGAGAGATTTTTATCGAAAACCACATGCTCTGCTGATTTAGTCTGCGGTATTTTTGGAAAATGGCGAGTTTGGCTTGCTATTTCAGTTCCTGCGCTTCTCCTTTCAAATCCATTTCAATTGTATTCTAGAAGAAAAGACAATTAGATCATGCTATGTTTTGTCATCCGTCCAAATAAAATTCGTCTTTAATAAAAAAAGAATAACATATCTACGGTAAATGAAAAAGTGTACCAGCCAAGAAACTTGGGCGTCTACTTTTGTGGATTGTGTTTATGTATGTTCTTTTTCCCGAAATAAGAAGACAAAAGAATGCGGGAAAACTGCAGTTGCTGTGTTTGAAAATGTCCTTATTATTTCGCTATATTTTGTTTTATTTACAGTTAATTATCAAAGCATTAATAAAATGGCTGATTGATTCAGTTAGAAAACATAACAGTTGATGAATCTGTTGGCTATCCCTATGTATTCTGACTGAAAACTATTTCCAGATAACCCATTTCCTAACAGCAAGAGGGCCAATATAAGATCGCTACCACAGGCTACGTAGCGTCCTTCACTGTGTCTTAATTCAACAAGGCCCTTCTTGGTCTGTGAGGAATAGCACATCTTAAAATAAATGAAAGCTCTTTGTGTATGCGCTGCGTTAACAAGAGCCACAAACATCACGCCTCTGTTGACCTGCGGGTCCGGCATTGTTTAAAATCGCGACAACAGTTCCGTCACTATTAGGTACCCATGGAGCAGAACAGATGGGGTGGCGGTCAGACAGGTGTTGACGGATTGCACCCGGGGAGAGATAAATATATTTTATTTATTATCTTTTTTCTGTGCGATGTGTTGTCACGGAGACAGTGAGTATGAAGGAAAGTATTCTCCAAAGACTTATCAAAGGCAAAAAGAACAAAGAATGAAAGACAGTTCTGTTTGTGGATGCCTCACATTGTCCTTAAAGGGATGCTTACACAATGCTGTCTCAGCGCTATCCTTAAAGGGACGCTCACACAATTCTGTCTGAGCGCTGTCCTTAAAGGGACACTCACACGGTTCTGTCTCAGCGCTGTCCTTAAAGGGACACTCACACAATTCTGTCTCAGCGCTGTCCTTAAAGGGACACTCACACAATTCTGTCTCAGAACGCTGCCCTTAAAGGGACACTCACACAGTTCTGTCTCAGAACGCTGCCCTTAAAGGGACACTCACACAATTCTGTCTCAGAACGCTGCGTCCTTAAAGGGACACTCACACAATTCTGTCTCAGCGCTGTCCTTAAAGGGACACTCACACAGTTCTGTCTCAGCGCTGTCCTTAAAGGGACACTCACACAATTCTGTGTCAGAGCACTGTCCTTAAAGGGACACTCACACAGTTCTGTCTCAGGGAAACGGCCTTGCTCCTTAAAAGGGTGCGCTCACTCACAATTCTGTCTCAGCGCTGTCCTTAAAGGGACACTCACAGTCGCAGTGTCTGGAATCCTCATGAGCTCACTGTGCGTTACTCCAGTCAACGCCAGGGTCCCACTCACCCTGACGCCAAGCCTGGCTGGTCTAGTGGTACAGGCAGCTCACACATGGATGCACAGAGGCCATGGTGGGTCTGTGGCCCCCAGATCAGCTGGCATGTTTGATAATTGGAGGGGTGGGCGGCGTGCTGAGGGGTTTTTGTAATTAAACGTGTACTCATTTATTGTGCTCGGCAGAGGGAACTCTGGGTAAAGCTCTGGCAGACATTGGCTCTCTCTCTCTCTCACTCTCTCTCCTCTCTCTCTCTCTATCTCTCTCCCCCTCTCTCTCTCTCTCCCTCTCTCTCTCTCTCTCTCTGGCTTTGCTCGGTCTCTCCGCTGAGACGATCCACCAGCCCTGACAGGCCACATTGTCTGTGCGGTGAAAAGAGGAACCGCTCAGTACCCCGTTCACAGCCCACTTCCCCATGTTCTCTGCCTCTCTGCCCCCCCGACAGCCGTTGGGACATGGGTCTAGCTGGCCCTCCCTGGCCTCAGCTCTAGTGTAGGGGTGTGTGCGCGTATATCTCCCTGCTTTGTTTATACCTCAGAGAAGCATTAAGGGACAGCCCCTCATTTGCAATACTGCCAAATTAGAACTAGAGGAACAGAAAGGAAAAGAGAAGAACATTTGCTGAGACAATAATCAAAGAACAAATAATTAAAACATTGACCTAAATTTAAAACATTCGGTAAAATTATTACAGAAAAAAAAGTGGTGTATATCTTCTCATGGGTATATCACCATGTTTGTTCTTAGCAGGAGTGACATTTCCACCATGCAGCAACTGCATTTCTCTCTGGATATGACAAACAGTCCCCAATCAGCTATTTCTGCTACTCCATAAAGTTTTGGGGTTTTTTTAAAACGGTTTTAAATCACGGGACGAAGCAGAATGACTCGTGTTCAGATCGCTCGCTTGTTGGTTGACGTGGAAACGGAAGGCGAAAGAAAAGGGATGTGCACTGGGACGCTTGCCCTGCTCTTGGATCATGTTCTGGCACTGAACACCTCCTGTGGCAGGGAAGATAAATAAGCCTGCCCCCCCCCCGAGATGAACAAGTTGCCTCCAGCCAGCCCAAAGGCACTGTCCGTGAATGGCAGACCTGTGAGAGAGCACTCCACTGATTCCAACAGGCCTCTTTTCTTCAGTAATTGCAGGCAATTTGCTCACTCCGCCCAGCCCCCCTACCCCCCCCCCGCATGCACTCGCTCGGAACACTTCCACCCGTCGGTGCACACAATTGCGCCGCCTGGAGAAACAGGGGTTTTTTCTTCTTCTTCTTTTTTTTTTGCCTTCACCAAAGGGAAGGAGGGGAGAAGAGACACTTCCTCTGAGGGTTTTCACATACATAGTGCCCCCCCCCGTGACATATTTTTCCGAAACAATGTCACCCCGTTACCAGGACCCCATGTGCCGTGAACGACTCCCAAGCTAGGGGCGCCCTTATGCCCGCTCCCCATCCCACAGCGGGAACTTCTACAGCCTCTGCGTGCCTCTGCACCCTGCACCCTGGGCTTCATACTGAGTTAACTTGTTGAGGTGTACTGGACTGCATTGCCGCCACATACATGAACGAATAACCGGCGGCAGTGTAGTATAATGGGTAAGGAGTTGGTCTTGTGACCTAAAGGTCGCGGGTTCGATTCCCCGGTAGGACACTGCCGTTGTACCCTTGAGCAAGGTGCTTAACCTGCATTGCTCCAGTACATATCCAGCTGTATAACTGGGTAGCGTCTTTAGCGTCTGCTAAATGCCTGTAAACTGAAACTGAAACTAAACTGAGTAAGACTCTCTTCTACCTCAGAGTTTCAAAGAATGGTGTTTGTGGACAAAATGCGGTGTTATCCTCTCTGTCAAAATGAAGCAGCTTCCCAACTGAGATCTGTCACATTCAAAAGAATTATCCTAGTGTTTAACTGCTAAAAGCACAGTAATTTTGGCAGAATAAAAAATCATGCAACGCCTGAACATCATGTGGGTACACACATAAGTAGGTAAAAACAATTATTTTCTATGGTTACATGGATTGCGGGGACAGAAGTGTGGTGTTGTTTTGAGGCTGTAGAATTATCTGTAAGCCAATGTCCAGTCCACAGTCTGCTGTAAATTTTAGGAGTGATAAACCCTGCAAACATCACCTTTGCATGACTTGCTTTTCTGCAGGTTTTATAGCTTTTAGAGTTTGACAATTGTGTTTGCTTTTTTTTATATTGTTTGCAGAAAATTGCCTTTCGATTTGTAGAGAAAATAAAAGAATTCAGTGCTCAGCACAGCCCTGGAACTTTTGCTTTTTGCCCCACCTTATCACCCCCCCCCCCCCCCCACCACATTCTTTTTCAAACTTTTGCGTTAAGGAAGGAAAACTGTTTCCAAGGAAACGTCTCGCAGGCGGCCCTCAGAGACTTTCACTTGTCGGGGAGGTGTCCTTTCAAATGTACATAGTGAGCGCTGATTCTCTCGGCTGGGGGCACTATGGCAACTGTTGCCATGATAATGAATATGCACGGTCTATACAAATGGAGGTCAAAGGCCAGGGCAAGGAGGAAGGAATGGGATGAGTGATAAGGACTGTGCAGGTCGGTGATTTGTACACATCCGCAGACAAGGGATGGCAATGCTTCTATCTCACTGATGCCAGACCACATTAATTAAACTTGTGGACAGATTTTGAAAGACAGTCACAAACAAATCTCAGTGTTAGAAAGGATTTATATTTGCCCAACAAAACTGAATGTGTTTCTCCCCCCTCTCTCTCTCTCCCCTCTCTATCTCTCTCTGTCCCCTCTCTCTCTCTCTCTCCCCTCTCTATCTCTCTCTCTCTCTGTCCCCTCTCTATCTCTCTATTTCTCTCCCCCCCTTGCTCTCTCTCTCTCTCTCTCACTCTTTCTCTCTCTCTCTCCTCCCCTCCTCTCCCCTCTATTTCTCTTCCCCCCTTGGTCTCTCTCTCTCTCTCTCTCTCTCTCCCTTCCTCTCCCCTCTATTTCTCTCCCCCCCCTTGCTCTCTCTCTCTCTCCCCTCTCCTTCCCCTTCTCTGATTGGCCCCCGCCAGCGGTCCAGGTGCACATCCTGAAAGTGGACAAGGCGGGCGAGTGGTGGAAGTTCACCGTCAACGTCATCTCCGTCTACAAGCAGGGCGCGAGCCGCATCCGCCGCGGCGACCAGTTCCTGTGGGTGCGCGCCAAGGACGTGGCCTGCAAGTGCCCCAAGGTCAAGCCCGGGAAGAAGTACCTGCTGCTGGGCAACGACGACGACTCCCCGGACCAGAGCGGCGTGGTGGCCGACAAGGGCAGCCTGGTCATCCAGTGGAGGGACACCTGGGCCCGCCGGCTGCGCAAGTTCCAGCAGCGAGAGAAGAAGGGCAAGTGCAAGAAGGCCTAAATAAAAAAATTTTTTTTTAAAAAAGTTTAAAAAAAAAAGAAAAGAGGGAAGAAGAAGAAGACGTCATCACGGAAAGAGCGGGAGAGAGAAGGCAGGAAGAGAAGAAACGGAGGGATGAGGGAGGGAGAGGAATGGCGAGGGACGGAAGGGGTGACTGGAGTGTTGCTGCTTTGTGTAGAAGCATGAAGAGAAAATTAGGATGTTTTTTTGTTTTTTAGGAACTTTTTGTGAAGGAGCTCACTTTGCATTTTCTCTTTTTTTTCCATCGAGATTTGTTTTTGTGGATTTTTTTTTTGCCAAGTTTGCACCTAATATTCCCAGTATATCAAGTTGTTTTTTTTTTTTTTACACCCCCCATTTCCATGGCTTCGTAACAATTTCAATCCATTTCTTTTTTTACGGGACATATTGTTTCAGCATAATTACGAAAAACAAGCTACTGTATCACATTTCTGTTTCTACAGCAGGCAATTGGGTTTTTATATATATGTTGAACAGCTTCTTCCCAGCAACTGAGGGGGCGGGGCCAGGGGAATGTGAGGCGAAGCTGCTGTCCTATTGGTGACTTCCGGGGCTGTGGTCTTGTCACGAGAAACGGTGTAAACAGCAATGCAAGCATTCACACTTTAGATGTACCGTAAAAAACCTTCGCTTTCGATGTGGTTTCCACTCTCAGAGTCACGTAACATAGAAAAACACGTTCAGTACTAGAGCGGCTTCTTTGACAAGGCTGCCATTTTCCTCAGTTACTTACAAAAACGTATCCTCTATATGTGGAACAGCTCGTCGTGTGTAAAATACCTCAGATCTTTTTTTTTTAGCTCACTCTGCGTTAAGCTGAAGAGTGCTGTAAAGTTGCATGTTTTTGGAGGAAATCCTCTGCTGGGCTATGGGGTCTTGGACCGGCATGCGGACTGAGGTCACGGATGCCCCAGTCGGGTATAAGAGGCACTTAGGAATTCATATTGCATCACAGCGTTGTCTCACCAACATTGAAGCTAACGTTTTTGATGGTTTGATTTGACAGTATGTTTTTTTTTTTCTGTTGTGGGAGAAAAGATATGAAAATATACAGTCATAACGGTGTTCCTCGATAGTCTTTACATGCATGGAAGTTCATTTTAGATGGTTAAAGCTCTTCTGCATGGTTTCGGATTGCATGTAAAAACCATTTCTGGGGAGATGAATTCTAAAATCTCTTTTAGACTGGTGCTGCTGTTTTATACTTAAATAATTGTTGTCATTTAACGGGAATAGTTCACGTTCTTGAGTTTTTTTTTGTATATTGTTCCAGTTCTATTGTATGTTCTCGACTGGCCCAGACGGTTTTTTTTGTGTATGATGGACGATGTTTTAGATGCACACGGAAGTTTTTTATGACCTGCCAGCTTTGCAATGGTCAGCATTCTGAGGTTTCTGGTCTAAAGCAAGAACATATACTTCACCTAGCTCCAAAGCAACTTCCAGAGCAATGTTAATAGCAAGTTCATATGTATATTACCTGATTAATCTTCAAAAAAATTACGTTCAATCCTATTTTCAGTTGGAATTATGTCCTATGACCATGTCCTACCTACACACCTGGGAAATGTGGTGCCTACTGCATATCAACATCACTGCACAGGACTTTGAGTGAAGAGCTTGTGCCACTTGAAAACTGCAAAGAACAGAAGTGCCAGCACAATATAAAAAGAGACTTTTTTTGTTTATGCTTGCGAGTAAATGTCATAAAATTAACCGGCTCATATTAATAGCCTCTGGAAACATAACGAGTGCAGTACAAGCTGTTTTGACATTACTGACGTGTATTTTCTTGCTTGCGGCCACAACCCACTTGATGCCCATATTGTTGATAAGTCGGCAGATCATCACAAATGTCTGCAAGCATCTAAACTATCTTTCATGCCACACATAAACTGTCAATAAGAAACATACACTAAAACTGAAATAAACCACAGAAAGTGAACTATCCTTTTTTCAAGTTTGTTGGATTGTCAACCCCAAAAAGAAAACATACAACTTATGCAAGTTTTGATCTTCACAAAGACTCACAATTATAGACCAACGACCAGCTGTCCATACAGCTTTCCTGTTATTTTTTTGAAGTACAACTCAACCATTTGTTCACATTTGCATTGTCAATCAGTGTTCCAAAAAAGGCTTTTTTTTTTGGATAGGGTAGTTCATATCCAGTCACTAGGGTTAAGCTAAAGATGGTGCCAGAAATGTGCATTAGGGAAAGACTGCATCCCTCAGCAAGTGTAAACCAACCTGGAGTACTTGTACAAAAGGCTTAATTAAATCTAAGCTATATGTGGAAATATAAATCTGATAAACTACATGACTTCATCTTGGTATTCGAGGCATGATGAAAGCAAAAAAAGTAAAGAAAAAACATGTTGTGTGCCAAAGACTTCAAACTGTCTGAAAGGCACAAATCATCCAAAGACTAGGCCTTATTGTTGTGCCATGAGAGTAAAATTAGCTTTTAGTCTGGCAG
Organism: Anguilla rostrata; assembly: GCF_018555375.3. Lineage (NCBI taxonomy): Eukaryota > Metazoa > Chordata > Actinopteri > Anguilliformes > Anguillidae > Anguilla > Anguilla rostrata. The sequence goes on from NC_057934.1 coordinate 66,594,384, forward strand.
AAGTTAAAAAAAAACAGGCAAGAAACGAAGCAAAACAAAGCCAGACTCTGTATCAACTCCGATATCTTCAGCATGACAATAAACATTCTTGGTGTTGCTTTGAATCAGTAGGATCTTCCACCACAGTAATACAGCTATAATCTCTGGAAATCCCACTGTTCTCTGTGCACATCTATATTCCTTTTTTCTTCCACCATATGCTGTGAGCTGTCAGCCAATCACAGCCAATCTGGAGCTGAAAAAAAAACAAAAAAAATGTTTGCGGATGATCCTGTCGATTACAATTACCGGTCTCTGAACATAACTTGAGAAAGATGTACCCTGAACATTTCATTAAGGAGAAAATGCGCACTCACCAAGGTACAAGTAAACCAACTGTGAGACAAAATGAAGACCGTCTTTCCCTGGAGAGAGGTCCAAAGAGATTTGAATGCTTCTTAAACAAAACAAAAAAAAAATCATTGTCTAAGTGAGGTATCGCCTAAATCATTTGCAAAGTACAGACTGATGAAGAAAATTATGCAGACCCCTATCAATTAAATACATCATTTGTGTGATAAAATAATGTATCATTGTTGCTTAACAAGCAAAATTATTTTATTTTTTGTAAAAAAAAAAAGCGAAATAAAACAAATACATAAAAGATGTGTGCATTTTAAAAAGGTGCAGAGGTTTTCTGGTACGGAGGGGTTACAAAGTTAATTTTGATGTGTGTATAGTTAATATGTTTATGCATTATGTAGACAATTTTAAAATATCATTAACCAGAATTCTAATTATTGTAGATTTTAACAAAAAAAATTAAGAATGCTGAAAGAAAGCATTCCCTTTCCCGATCTGTGAGCCAGCAGGACTGCAGGTAGTGCAACATTACAGCAAGGAGGGGGATCTGAGGAGTGAGTGTGAGGCAGTGGGGTGCAGCAGAATCCCACACACACACACACACGCTCACGCACACACACGCACACACACATACATGCACACGCACGCGCGCGCACACAAATACGCACACACGCGCACGCACACACACACATATGCACACACATACATATACGTGCGCACACACACATGCACACACACACACACACATACGCTCACACACGAATGCACACACGCACTCACACACACACACGATGCACACACAACCATATGCACACACAAACACACATACACACGCGTGCACACACACATACGCACACGCGCATGCACACACACATACACACAAACATGCACGTGCACACACATACACACACACACACACGGGTAAACAATCAACTGACTGGGCCTGACTTACGTATAGATGTATTTGCTTCCTAATCTCTCCCAACTAATGGTCCAAATAAATTTTAAAAATCAACAGAAATAATACGTACAGCACACACCTTTGTGTTCTCACACCCTGGGCCTACAGGACAGAGACCAGCTGCCCTTACCCCTCCAGACGCTGGTCAGCATGCATCCGGAGCGCAGGGCTGCCTGTCTCTCTCACTGCAGTGGCTTAAGATGACGCCAGCCCACCCATGACAACTGGCTCTCAGCCAGACATGAAGGGGCTCCAGAAATATACTTCCATTAAGCAGATGGATAACTGTAGATTACTAAAAAAAAAGTGTATTCTAATTAGGGTAGAGGGAACAAACAGAAGATGTTTTAATTTATTGATCTGCCTGTTCCTGGGTGCATAACGCAGCCCTGTTAATTCCACTCCAGTCCTGCACAACGCATTCATCAGGTCTGACTGCTGCTCTATTGCAAATATATGTCTTTGTGTATAGATCATTAAAACGAACGTGTATGCTCATTACTGGCATCTCCTCACAAAGATGAATGTATTACATATCTATATACGATTAAATATATACGTATATGCATTTTATTGTCCATTGTAATATCCACAAAAAACAATGCCACTTACACATCAACACACATTTGGAATAAGATATATAATCAAACAACAAACTTGCTTTTTTCTGTGTTTTAGTAGCCCCACGATGTAAATTTTAGATCTGTTGTCCAAGCAATGAGAGGACGTGTGCATTTGTACTGCAGACCTGTTGGAACTTTGCATTTTGTTCATTCTATGAATTGTAAATGTTGTTTAGCTGTGGCCATTGCAAGAGTTTGCAATGTTTTACAATGCATACTAATATATTATTGGTTATTATATATGAATATATTTAATGACACATGAAACATTGTGTGTTTTATTTTTGTCCTTTTTTTTTTTTTTTTTTTTTAACTTTTCGTGGCTGTTGGATGTGATTAGGGTCAGAAGGACATTATAACTACTGAACACCAACCTGGTAGAACTAAACTAAAGAATTCAGTTGAAATAAACTCCAGTAAACTCACTGCCCTTGTCCTCTTCAATGGGGTAAGAAATGTCTCCAAGGCGAGTCGATTTACTGGTCAGAAGACTGATTCGGGTGCATTGTGCCAGATGAGTATTTGAAACATTTAGTCTTCTGGCCACAGTGTAGATGTTCCACACTTTTACATGATACTTCCCAACGGAGATAGAGACCAGTAGGCAGTAGTAGATGGTCGTGGTCTAAGCCCAATGCCCGTACAAACGCATCAGTTAAAAGCCCTTTTCACAATATAGCCACTTAATGTGAGGGAAGAAAACAAGGAAAAAGATACTGAAAAAACATCTTTAACATTATCTTAATAAACATGCACCATTTTTCATGGAAAAAGTGAAGTCATTGATGCTGTCCAACCCTGAGAGATCTGGTGTTCTGAGAAGAGGATCATAAAAGGCTGTATGCCAAGATGTGTGAATGTCATTTATTAGATGTTACAGCCATTACAATAATACAACGTAAAGAAAAGTAGAAGTTAAGTTAGCAGCACAGAAACATTACTTTTTTTTCTTCTTTTTTTTACTGGTTTTGCTCTATAAACAATATAAAATTTCAGGACAGGCAATAATTTATAGCAACCGCTGAGTGAGTATTTGTGAATATTGCTGAGGTGGTGAGTGGTATTACCCATCTGTCAATGCTGGCCACACACCACACACCCAAACTGCGGGGGACAGACATAATTTGGGAAGAGAGGTTGTGATCAGATGTGATCCTGACATTGGAATCCAGGTACATTCTAGAGAGAAAAGGTGCTTAGAAACAAAGGTCATGAGGGTCACCACCACTTGCCCCCCTCCCCCCCCAAACCCCCCACTCCCACCGTTCCAAACACACTGATGCTGGCTTCTCAGCGAGGCTTCACGCCACCTTTTTGTTTGCCCAGCTGCAAATTCCTTCACTTTCATGAATCAAATGAGAGGAGAATAAAAAGTACCAGAAAGAGGGATGGAGGGAGGGACGGAGGGAGGGAGGCGGGGTCAAGAGATGTGGGTGAGGAACGGGGGTGGGGGTGGGGGGGGCTTATTCTGTTCCACGTCTTCACAGTAGTTTCTGTGGCAGTCAAGGGGCACGCCACCACCACGCCCCCCCTTGGCCCCCGCCCCGTTGGTACGGTCCTCCTCGTTAGCCCGTGGGCCACACACCCACCACCACAATGGCGATCAGCAGCAGCACAATCACTACCAGCATCCCTGAAACGGGAAGAAAGAGAGAGAGAGGGAGAGAGAGAGAGAGAGAGAGAGAGAGAGAGAGAGAGAGAGAGAGAGAGAGAGAGAGAGAGAGAGAGAGAGAGGGATTACAGGCTCTGTCGAACAGCTCAGCAATTCACCCATGTGCAGGGCCTGAAGTAACATATGAAGTCTGCATTTTTTTATGGCCAATTAGCCTCTTAACATCATACCATGGGAACCGTATCCGACACAGAACATTTACACTCAGGTTTCCATGCAGAGGGGCCTAAATCTGGCCATTCTGGATAAAATGTCCTGTAATTCCACTTTCTGATTATGAGAATACGTACAGAATGTTTTAACTTATTGTTTTGATTTTTTGAAAACACAGGTGAATTTAAATTTAACAGAATAACAACAACAAAAAGAAAATCATCATAAAGATGTGTTCAAAGAAAGAAAGAAAAAAACAACTCAAAGGGTCGGGAATATAGAATATTTTGAAATCTTTGCCGCAAATCCAAAAAGCAAATGAAAAGAATAATAAGTCCACATAAAGCTCATAAATTGTATTAAATACACTCAGAGCCTTGAGGCCAGGTTGGCTGCGATGACCGTGAAGAGGGGACTATTAACAGGCAAGAGAATGGAGTGTGACGCAAGCGCAGCACAGCCAGCACCCTTCAGTCCTGCCCAGAGGTCCTGCCACAGTCCAACCATCTCCCTGCTCTTCAGGCAACAAAAAAAAAAAACCAAAAACATAAATGTGTCCAGATTCTCATCATACTGCCACCCCAGGAAAGAACAGGCTGTCAGAATGCCGCCCGTTGACATGAATCCCGTGATTCCATCCCTGTTAGCCGTTAGGGCCGGCGCTAAACGAGTGTTTTATGACTGGCCAACACGTCTCTGCTCCAGCTCAGGCGTGAGCGGGGTGTTCAGACCTGGCAGCCGATCACAGAGGCAGCGAGCACACATCATGTTTTCAATTTCGCCTGGATAAGAGCGTCTGCTCAATGCCTGTAATGTAATGTACTGCCTGAGCGCGAGAGAAGCTATCGGCAAAAAGCCCTTTATCACACAGTCACGAAGCGCCGGAGCGATCCAAGCCGCGTTTAAAGCCAAACTTTCAGCGCCAGCGCATTCACTGAGATATCTGCACTGCATCAGACACGGTTTGACATGGTGTCATAACAGTGTAGCTTATAACTTTGCAATTTTTACTCCTGTATCTAGTGTTTTCACAGAGGCCTGAAAAACACATTGAACTTGGTGCAGGAACGAAAAACATTTTACTGTGCGAAACCACAGGCTATGATCTTGAGTATTTGGGTTTCTTTTTCTTTCTTTGATTTGCCAATACCTGCACATAGGGTCAGAGGGGCAGGGCAAAGGGAGAAAAAAGACCAGAGAAGCAATTTGATTGGACAAGAGGCATTTCATGAGCGCTGATATAGGGCACATGTGCAACAGCACTGGAATTAACTGTAACGTATCACTCCGCTTTCTTTCCAATTGATACACCGTTGAAAAAAAAGTTATTTTTACAAATGTAATCCTGAAGGAAATATAAACGACAAAATCTTAATTCGTTGTCTCAATCATTACTTGATAAATAGCTGTGCTCATACTGTAATATACAGTACAGCACTTCCTCACGTGTGATATTGCTTAATTATAAAATTGACGTTTTTAATTCGTTGCTAAACGCTTTTTAATTCACTCAATTTTTTACATTTTTAATTAAACGCTTAAATACGATTCTTTTTCAAAGAATAATAAATGAATTGATTAACAGAGCAGCAAATTTGTAGTCTGACTTTAAAAAAATAAAAAACAAGTCACAATTATTGAACAATGTAAAATTTACCATTTAAATATATTTTCTTTACAGTAGGCCTACGGTTTCTTGCAGAGTGAAAAATGCGAATACCGCAATGGAATCTACAGGGCTGACGGCCACGACGTTGCAGTTATTGAATAAAAAACAAACCTACATTTCTAACGACACGGCGAAATGCTTTGATAGTCTATATAAGAAATAAAAGAAACAAATGCGCAAATGTCTGGTACAGCCTATCTGAAATAATGAAACATAATAATGAAATAAATAAACGAACAAAACGCGTGACATTAGATATGTGTTTTTCACAAAGTACACGGGATATTTAATTGTCATTTGAATACTAAAGTTGGTCTTTAAAAACAGGCGTAGGTTCACATGTTCTGGCATCAAGAGGTTTCGTAGGTTGCTTAGCTACAATCAGGCCAGCAATGAACAAAACTCGTTCGGGAGGAGTGGAGGTTGCAAGGATGCAAAGATATTTCTTTGCACGCTTTGACAGCGGCAATAATCTCCTCGTTTACCCACCAATACTCATTCCAGATCTAAAGCTGTCTTCTCGAGGTTAATATTAGTACCTCAATGCTATGATGAGCCTATTTATAATATATGTTATGTATGCATTCGTATTTATACAAATTATAATGGGTCCTTTACGGGTATTTTTTTACGTGCACAGTTATGGACTACGTCTAACCGAGCCGGTCGCTACTCATCATATTTTTCATCGGCTTCTTCCTGCGAAAAGGCAGCAGATCAATAGTCAACACTGACCATAAAGATGAGTTTGCAGCGCAAAGGCTCAAAACTGCCGTCTCTTGAATCCTCATAAATGATACTGATAAATCCTAAAAGTACAAAACAAAACAAAAGCTTGTTCTTAGACAATTCTAAGAACAGCCCAATAATGTATTTTAAATAATGTGGGAATGGTGCATGGAATATACGTTTCACTCTTACGCTGACAGGTATTGACCTTTCATTGGATTTTTAGTTGGTTGGATTCCAAAATAAGTTGTGCCTGGAAAGGTATTTGCAGCTGTTTCAAATTGTTTTCATGAAATCCCTCCAAGGTGCTGGTGAAAAAGGCCAGGTACAGCTCGTTATGAGCGCGTGTGATAACCGCCAATCAAAGCCAACGGCAGCTTTGGTGGCAGGCTGCGTTTCTGTCTCGTTCCAATCGCGGGTCACACACGTCGGAGGCTATCCGGGGCCTAATTTAACTGGCACTTTTTTGAACGCTATCTGGAAGGATTTCAAACATTCGCCCTGCTGCGGATCCAAAGGCTGTCAGCCATTTGCAATTACATGCAAAAATAAAATAAAAAAATAAAAAAAGAACAAAAACTGACCCGGCTTACTCAACTTGTCCACTGTTATTCCTAGTGTGGCTGCCTTTCTCCTTTTCCCCTTTATGGTTTACATTGCTCTCATACTTTGGCCTCCCTGTGCGTTCTCCTGCGTGCGGGGGCCCTGCTGGGGGCCCAGAGGTCTGACACGGCTTTTCTGCGGTCGCTCCACTCCGCTCCACCTCCAGGATTTCTTCATCAGCCAGAGGAGTCAAACCGGGTCGAGTCACCCACCAGAATGGCTTCTTTACTGGGGCAAAGATTCTTCTAGATGTTTTTTTCTTTTTTTGGGGGGGGGGGGGGGGTGTGTGTGACTCAGCATAGGGGCACTTTGACGGCCTGTTCCTGTGCAATAGGGGAATTTTTAAAATGGCAGCATATCAGATATATGGAATGCTCCTGCCCTGCTCGTCGTGCCTATGAGGAGAGGCCACACCACGAGAGGCTGCACTCTGGCAGTCTCCCCCGAGCCCGGGCCGTCTGCTCTCCCCTGCACAGCTCACAGATGTGCAGCAGGCATGCCAGTCAGAGCCGTTCCTCTCAGTAAGCCCTGTGCTGTTTCCTCTCAGTGAGCCCTGTGCTGTTTCCTCTCAGTGAGCCCTGTGCTGTTTCCTCTCAGTGAGCCCTGTGCTGCTTCCTCTCAGTGAGCCCTGTGCTGCTTCCTCTCAGTGAGCCCTGTGCTGCTTCCTCTGCAGTGAGCCCTGGGGCTGTTTCGCTCTCAGTGTGCCCTGTGCTGATTTCCTCACAGTAAGCCGTCGTTCCTCCAGAAGCCCTGGCAAGCTTCTCTCAGGACGCCCTGTGCTGTTTCCTCTCAGTAAGCCCTGTGCTGTTTCCTCTCAGTAAGCCCTGCTGCTGCTCCTCTCAGTGAGCCCGGCTGCCTTCCTCTCAGTCCGAGCCCTGTCTGTCTCTCAGTAAGCCCTGTGCTAGCTTCTCTCAGTGAGCCGTTCCTCTCAGTGAGCCCTGTGCTGTTTCCTCAAACGCCGCACGGGGGGGAAAAAAACATACAGGGCTTTGGCCCCCCCCCAGTTTAACACAACAGCGTGAGGCTGAGGGGCTTTTCCGAGCTTTTCATTTCGGCATCAGATGGACCTGCCAGCGCCGCGAAAGGTCTCAACCCCTCCAGGACTCCCCCTACTCCCCCTCCCCCCACCCCCTCCCCCTCCTTCCTTTTCAAAGGTCCCGAAGGACTGTCATCGTCCTTCTAAGTAACTATATAAGCTACTCCCGACGAGGCTTCTGCGGACGGCTGACAATGATCACGTTTGCAGGCCAAATAGATTACAGCCCCCCCCCACCCCTCATTCAGAGCACAGCCTTTAAAATCTGCGCCCAAGTCAGAATGACCACCCAGGGGCTTTAGAAGGCATCCTACCCCCCCCCCCTTTTCACACACCCACCACACCAGCCCTGCAAATCACATTTGATGGAGAAGAGAGGGGGAGAAAGCCGGGTGGGCGGGGGCGGGGGGGTCTGGTTGCTAAGGGGAAACTCCCCCCCCACCCCCCCCTGAGCGGCACAAAAAGTGGACCCATGACCTTTGTGGACGGGTCAAGTTTTATGTTAACGTGATTAGCCATCATTTTGCTAATTGTAATCCGGTTAGGGCCTAACACAATGCTCAATTCCAAACTCCTTTGCACCAATTCATTGCACCTCTTTATAATCATTACCAGAGCGCACATGGCACTGAGAAAACATTACATCACGCACCATGGGTGTTCCGGAGGAACTCTGGCAACCCACACAAAAAAATATTTTTTTTGCTAAATAAAACACGTTTTAACCTAGAAAAAGGCTATTTTTTTGGCTCCAATTTAAACTGTAGCCTTTGAAAGACAAAGCGAGAGCAATCTCCTGTGATGTCAAGACAGGTTCGCTTTCAAATCTTTCTATTGACAGAGCAAAATAACAATTTATTTACTGCTACAGAAGTCAAACAAAGTGCTTGTGTACAGACCGCAATCAGACTTCTAACCTGTAAACAAGCTCTTTGACTGTTACACACCAAACTGCCCAATACTTCCAGCCAAAAAAACAGAACGAACATAATGTGACCGTTTTGAAAAAAATACAGCCTTCAACTTCACTGGAGGGTTCGTTACTCTTTAAAGGTGAAATAATTGGTCTGTGCTGGAGGATCAGAGATAGGATGTTCATCACAGTGCGTTTCATCAGATTTTTACCTCAGGCACGAGCAATTCATACTTAAAACATTGTTTGTGGTCCTATACCATGTCGTGAAAAAGTATTTGCCCGCTTCCTGATTTCCCTCTATTGTTGCATATTTGCCACACTGAACGGTTTCAGATCTTTGGACAAAATGTAACGTTAGACAAAGGGAAACTGTGTAAACACAAAACACAAAAATTGTATACTTTATCACCCCTTCATACTCTGTGGTCATCCACACTGGCTTCCTTCACATTTAAGAAACGCATTTCTGAGCTCAGTTAAATGAAGGCAGTTGGAAGCTAACGGCCAGCTGTTCTGTGGATGCCTCTTCCCCGCAGACACGGAAGTGGAAAGGGTTTCAGGTGCATTTAGGACCTTTAAGGTTTGAGGTGCCCGAGTTAGGGCTGAGGCACACCAAACACAGTGAAACAGAGCTCTAATGTGGGGCTCATATACCCCAATCACACCCTGTCTGTGAATAGGGGAAATCAGTACAATTAACTCACAGGCACCCTCGACCACCAACCCCACCCGCACTCCCCACCCTCCACCCCTCGCCTCCCTTCAAGGGCCCAGACAATTCGGGCCTACTTGAGATGCAAGCCACCTGCAGACCGGAGGGGTGCAGGAACAGTGGCGGGATAAGGAGATTACGGAGGAGAGGAGCTGCCTGAAGGAGCCCAAATGGAGATTAGACCCTGAGAATCCCCCCCCGCCTTCCCCCCCGCCCGTCCGCCCGTCCGTCCCGGGGCTGGGTGGTGCGTACAGGGCTAATCTGCCATCGGAACGGTCCCCCTTTCCCTCTCCAGGGGGAAATGACTCGGTGAAAAGAGCTTCATTTAACTTTCTGAAGACCGCTTCAACTTTTAATTTTGGCCGGGGCAGGCTTAACGGCTATTAAAACAGGCTAATCTATAAGCCTCCTTTTTTTGTCTCCCCAAATTCAAAGCTCTCCTTTCGCTGTAAACTACACTGCAATCGAGCCTCCCTTTCGTCCCCCAGAGGCTTCCACTCATCTGTTTCACCCAGAACCTCTCTTTGGGCCTCTATAAAACCCCACACTGAGCTGCAAGGCTAGGGCTATAAAACCCCACACTGAGCTGCAAGGCTAGGACTATAAAACCCCACACTGAGCTGCAAGGCTAGGGCTATAAAACCCCACACTGAGCCGCAGGTAGGGCTATAAAACCCCACACTGAGCTGCAAGGTTAGGGCTATAAAACCCCACACTGAGCTGCAAGGTTAGGGCTATAAACACCCCACACTGAGCTGCAAGGTTAGGGCTATAAACCCCACACTGAGCTGCAAGGTTAGGGCTATAAAACCCCACACTGAGCTGCAAGGTTAGGGCTATAAAACCCCACACTGAGCTGCAAGGCTAGGGCTATAAAACCCCACACTGAGCTGCAATGTTAGGGCTATAAAACCCCACACTGAGCTGCAAGGTTAGGGCTATAAACCCCCACACTGAGCTGTAAGGTTAGGGCTATAAAACCCCACACTGAGCTGCAAGGCTAGGGCTATAAACCCCCACACTGAGCTGCAAGGCTAGGGCTATAAAACCCCACACTGAGCTGCAAGGTTAGGGCTATAAACCCCCACACTGAGCTGTAAGGTTAGGGCTATAAAACCCCACACTGAGCTGCAAGGCTAGGGCTATAAAACCCCACACTGAGCTGCAAGGCTAGGGCTATAAAACCCCACACTGAGCTGCAAGGCTAGGGCTATAAAACCCCACACTGAGCTGCAAGGCTAGGGCTATAAAACCCCACACTGAGCTGCAAGGTTAGGGCTATAAAACCCCACACTGAGCTGCAAGGCTAGGGCTATAAACCCCCACACTGAGCTGCAAGGTTAGGGCTATAAAACCCCACACACTGAGCTGCAAGGCTAGGGCTATAAAACCCCACACTGAGCCGCAAGGTTAGGGCTATAAAACCCCACACTGAGCTGCAAGGTTAGGGCTATAAAACCCCACACTGAGCTGCAAGGTTAGGGCTATAAACCCCCACACTGAGCTGCAAGGTTAGGGCTATAAAACCCCACACTGAGCTGCAAGGTTAGGGCTATAAAACCCCACACTGAGCTGCAAGGCTAGGGCTATAAAACCCCACACTGAGCTGCAAGGCTAGGGCTATAAAACCCCACACTGAGCTGCAAGGTTAGGGCTATAAAACCCCACACTGAGCTGCAAGGTTAGGGCTATAAAACCCCACACTGAGCTGCAAGGTTAGGGCTATAAAACCCCACACTGAGCTGCAAGGTTAGGGCTATAAAACCCCACACTGAGCCGCTAGGGCTATAAAACCCCACACTGAGGTGCAAGGTTAGGGCTATAAAACCCCACACTGAGCTGCAAGGTTAGAGCTATAAAACCCCACACTGAGCTGCAAGGTTAGGGCTATAAAACCCCACACTGAGCTGCAAGGTTAGGGCTATAAAACCCCACACTGAGCTGCAAGGCTAGGGCTATAAAACCCCACACTGAGCTGCAAGGTTAGGGCTATAAAACCCCACACTGAGCTGCAAGGTTAGGGCTATAAAACCCCCACACTGAGCTGCAAGGTTAGGGCTATAAACCCCACACTGAGCCGCAAGGTTAGGGCTATAAAACCCCACACTGAGCTGCAAGGCTAGGGCTATAAACCCCACACTGAGCTGCAAGGTTAGGGCTATAAAACCCCACACTGAGCCGCAAGGCTAGGGCTATAAAACCCCACACTGAGATGCAAGGTTAGGGCTATAAAACCCCACACTGAGCCGCAAGGCTAGGGCTATAAAACCCCACACTGAGCTGCAAGGCTAGGGCTATAAAACCCCACACTGAGCTGCAAGGTTAGGGCTATAAAACCCCACACTGAGCTGCAAGGTTAGGGCTATAAAACCCCACACTGAGCTGCAAGGTTAGGGCTATAAAACCCCACACTGAGCTGCAAGGCTAGGGCTATAAACCCCCACACTGAGCTGCAAGGTTAGGGCTATAAACCCCCACACTGAGCTGCAAGGCTAGGGCTATAAACCCCCACACTGAGCTGCAAGGCTAGGGCTATAAAACCCCACACTGAGCTGCAAGGCTAGGGCTATAAAACCCCACACTGAGCTGCAAGACTAGGGATATAAACCCCCACACTGAGCTGCAAGGTTAGGGCTATAAAACCCCACACTGAGCTGCAAGGTTAGGGCTATAAAACCCCACACTGAGCTGCAAGGTTAGGGCTATAAAACCCCACACTGAGCTGCAAGGTTAGGGCTATAAACCCCCACACTGAGCTGCAAGGTTAGGGCTATAAACCCCCACACTGAGCTGCAAGGTTAGGGCTATAAAACCCCACACTGAGCTGCAAGGTTAGGGCTATAAAACCCCACACTGAGCTGCAAGGTTAGGGCTATAAAACCCCACACTGAGCCGCAAGGTTAGGGCTATAAAACCCCACACTGAGCTGCAAGGTTAGGGCTATAAACCCCCACACTGAGCTGCAAGGTTAGGGCTATAAACCCCACACTGAGCTGCAAGGTTAGGGCTATAAAACCCCACACTGAGCCGCAAGGCTAGGGCTATAAAATCCCACACTGACCCGCTGACAAAATATGCAATTGTCTGTAGGTTTACATCTATTCATTAATCAAATGTATAAAATAAATTGATATGTCCAATCAACCTAACTTATAAATAGTCACATATTTAAGGCAGTTAAACAGAAAATGTCAAGGGAATACCAAGTTAGTCAGCTTGTTTAGCAATGGGAAGAGAAGCACAGACATACAGGCCTGAGTGTTCTCTATTAAAATGAACTAAATCAGTAGTGATACGTGAAAAGTTAATATAATGTGTAGGCTCTATATAGGACTGTCTGGATTCTATTTTGTTCCACTGATAAAATAATCATTAATGTATGTATTACTTATCAATGGCTAGTTTTACAATGATGACGCAGCCAGCCAGTGCTATTTGAAAATTTGAGTACCAGTCAATCAACTGTACAATCACACAATCTTCTGAATTGTATCTGTCCAATTGTGTAAATCATCCATTCAGTAATCACCTTCGCTCACAGAGAGAGGAGAGTGTGGCGTTTCTGGGCCTACATCAACTGATACATAAACTCTTTCTGACTTTTCGTTAAAAAAACTTGAAGATCGCTGATTAGATGACTTCTATTTATGATGAAAGGCATTTTCTTCCATATAACATAATGGGCCAACTATTTTCACTGTTATGAGCCAAAAGTAATACATCTTTCCCTATGTCCCCCAAGTCCTCACAGGCCTTTGTATTCAAGAATTACAAGAGCAATTAATCAAATCTTTATAATGTCATTTAAATTGTACGTGCCCACAGGGAATATCTCATCTGCTATGCTTTTTGCCTTGCAGGTCTGTTCGAGTATGGGGAAACGTTCACAGTAAAATAAAGAGTGCATTGTCCACGTTCAATAATGAAAAATTACATTCTGTGCAGCCTCTGTACAGTATATAGTGCCTATAGGAGAACCACAGGAGCTATAGACTGAGCACAATATTCCCTTAAAATTCAACGTATTTTTCTTTTTCCAATTTGAGTCGTTTAATTTAATCGAAAGGCCATCACATCAACAGAGAGCGAGTCCTACGGCTCAAATTCTCCCTGAGCAGGCATGTTCGGTCAGAGTCAGAGGGGAAGAGCGATTCTTTTCCGGAAGACATCTATCACTATCTATCACGGGCGTGTTTCCCCGGGTGACCGGGGCGGTTCGGTTCTGGTTCAGGTCCGGTTCAGGTCCGGCTCAGCGTCTTTCCGCCTGCTGCAGTCACGCTAGCCACGCCGCGCCCTGGAGCTGGAGCCCGGAGGATACGGGGCCCCTCCCTCCCTCCCTCCCTCCCTTCAGCGGAGCTGACCCCTGCCAGGGCCCCGCCCGCACCTGTTCCTGTCTGCAGCGCGGCAGCCAAACACAAAAGGGGTGCGGAGTGTGTATGTGCGCCGTCCACCAGTACCCCTGCACACACACACACGCACGCACACCTATACACATGCACGCACACACACACACTCACACATACAGACGCACACACATGCACGCAGTCACGTGTGCATGCACACACGCACGCACACGCACACGTGCGCTATCCACTAGTACCCCTCCACACACACACATGCATGTGCACACACACACGCATACAGACACACACACATGCACGCACGCACACACACACACACACACACACACACGGACACACACATGGTCAGACACACACACGCATGCATGCACAGACACACACACGCACATGCACATGGACACACACACGCACAGACACACACACGCACATGCACACACATACCCACACATGCACACTCACTGAGAGCCCCCATTCACTCTGCACACAAGAGGACTGGCGGAAAACAAAAGCTTCCAGTTCCTTAATTAAGTCAAAACTGATGGAAGGCTCTGAGAACCGCTCGGCTTACACCATCGGAGCGAGCGTCCATCGCATCAGCTGCAGCGAACGCCTCCCTCTCTCACGCCTTCCATAAATCCCCAGCGTCTAATACCACCCCCCCCCCCCCCAAAAAAAAAGTCTGACACCAACCCCTCGGCGCTTCCCTCTCCTTCCCCTCTCCCGCCTCTCACTCTCTCACTCGTTCTTTCCCCCTCTCTCTCTCTCTTTCAGTGCTCTTCTGGGTTAAAGCCTTTATTCCTGGCTTATTAAAACAGGAAAACAAAGGCTCTTCTCATGTGTCTTGGAGAAGCCCCCTTTACTCGAGAGTCTGAGATCCATTCCTTAACTCTCTCTGCCCGGCGCAGAGACGGGGCTCTCAGCCCCTCCCCCTCTCTCATCTCATTAACATTTCCATGCGGGATTAGAGAGAGCATTAGAAATTAATGGTGTTGCTGAGAATCCCACAGCCCCACAAGAGGAAGTGCATTTGCTATTTTCACTCACCCCCCCCCCCCCCTCTGTCCTTCTTCCCCCGAAAAACCCTAAAAGAAGCACTCACCTCGCATTACCATTCAGTGAAAAATAAAAAAAGGGCCCTGTTGATAAAACAGTAGCACCAGCTCAGCTCCAGGGCCTGGTCTCCCTAATTCTGCCGGGTGAAGTAGGCTCTTCAGCTCCCCCATAAAGAAACAAACTGCGCTATCAGTAAATAGATTAAGCTCTGCTACAGCATGACGTCTGCAGGCTAAGGCTAAAGATACCGGATTACATTTCGACAGAGATCTGAGACTTTAATTCAGGTGGTCACCGCGTTCAGCATCACCTTCTCCATGCTCAACTGGGCAAATAATTAAGATTTCTTCCCCAACCAGACAGAAATTGTTTTTCAGCAATTTTTCCTGTTTTTATTCTAAAGGATTTATATATTGACAGAGGGAAGCGCAGCAGGACAAACATTAAATCGCTGAGATAACTCCGGGAGCCTTCGACGGCAGAAAATGCCTGGAAGGAACTTCGACACATTTACAAAAAAAAAAAAAAAGTATGCGAAATATGCCCTGTGGCGTAAAATGCCCCCGTTCCCACGTAGGGAAGGCGTTTGAGTGAAGACACAACACACGCCTCCGACAGATCAACAAGGGCTTCGAAAATAAACACCGCTTCAGCCCAGGAATCATAAACACGCAGCAAGAGGCCTTCCCAAACAGATCTGCGGCATGCTCCATTTTCAATTCTTTCTCCGGCAGAGACAAAGGCAAGTGTCAAACAAAGTGAGAGAGAGAGAGAGAGAGAGAGAGAGAGAGAGAAAGAGGAGGGCAAGAAAAGGAGGAATGGAGGGGGGGGAAAGAGAGGGGAGGTGGGAGCAAATAAGAGAGGGGGAATTTTCCATTCAGCAAGCCCCCCCCCCCCCTCACAGAATACATTAATATGGTTAAGGACTGGCACTGCAGAGGAATACTCAGGCCTGGGACAATGCGCGGAGTCACTCTGGGTTCTGGGATCTTCAAACAAACCCCGGCTGGGCGTCATGGGGACCAGGAAGTGGAATTAAGCGTTGTATTAGCTGACCTTCGCCTCGCTGTTTCCCCAAATTTGACTGCCTGAGCCGCGGCTCGCCCGTTTCCCGGCGCGACGATGCCGGCGGCGTTTCCCGTGGCGACGCGGGCCGGCCTGGTTTTCACCGGGCAAATAGAGCCCGGGCCCCTCTGTCCGCTCTGTCCCACACATTACATTACATTACAGGCTTTTAGCAGACGCTCTTATCCGGATGATACAGCTGGATACATGCTGGAGCAATGCAGGTTAAGTACTTTGCTCAAGGGCACAACGGCAGTGTCCTACCGGGGAATCGAACCTGCAACATTTAGGTTACAAGACCAACTCCTTAGCCATTATACTACACTGCCGCCTAACACACTCCCTGACCCACTGAACCTCTTCCTGCGCACTGTGCCGCCGCGCTTTGGGGGGGGGGGATGTTGGCGCAGGGGTGAGTGGTAAGGCAGGCGAGATTAGCTGTGCCATCCCACCACCTGTCTCCTGCACCGCAATCAGCTCAAGCTCTAGCGGCATGCGGCACCAGTCGGCACGTGAGCGCGAGGGAGTTCTAGCGGGTCCTGGGCTCTTCCTCTGCCGCGTCCCTGCCAGTGCCTTAGGCTGCCTGTGGCTGCCGTTGTCTGAGTACCACGCTCCATACAAAATCTAAAATTGATTGATTGATTGAGAAGCACGGACCACGCCCTTAAAGCTTCGCCGATGGCCTCGGTATCGATCGCCGATCAGCCACGGCTCTCTGCCGATTCGTCCAGCTAAACCTCAAAAAAAAAAAAAAAAAAGTCTCTAACACCAGCCAAGACTTCTCTTATTAAGTCTGACGCTTCCCGCGAAACGATTATCAAACCTAAACAAGCCGTCACCCCCCCCCCCCTTTCTCTGGGAATTCTCTCCCAGCATGCCCCCTTGCTTCCCAGCTGGCAGCTCCCCTCCTCTCCACGGAGACGCAGCCTTGGGGGGGGGGGGGGGTCACGTTACACCCCGGCCGGGACGCCGTTCGCTGCACAGTCCCCGTGCCAGCCCTCCCAACATTTATTTTTGTGTAATTAAACGGCGATATGTGCTTGGCAGCGTTGGCGTCCGTCTCTCTGGCCCACCGGGCAGCGCCCCCCCCACCCCCCCCCCCCCTCCCCCCCTCCTCAGCGCGCGCGTGGTGCTTACGCGCCCGGGCGGATGATGGATGGGGCTGGCCGGCCTCTCCGGCCCCCGCGGAGGCGCTGCAGACCAGGCCCCCCCCCCTCATCCCGCTCACCCCGTCAGCGAGGGGGAAACAGAACCCCGACCCCGTCCCGCAGCCGAACACACTCACTCACCCCCAAAAGCGCCTGTTTTACTGGAGCACGGACACACAGTCGCGACCCGTCCCCGTGCAGCCAGGCCTGGCGGAGGAGCTGCATACGGCTGGATCACCACGACACCGAGCGGCCTGCGCACATCACCTGATTACTCACGCAGAGCAGCCGGGCAGAGCGACACGGTCTGCTTCTCCTCCAGCACTGCTCCTGAACACCGCTCCTGAATACTGCACCTGAACACTGCTCCAGAACACTGCTCCTGAACACTGCTCCTGAACACTGCTCCTGAACACCGCTCCTGAACACTGCTCCTGAATACCGCTCCTGAACACTGCTCCTGAACACTGCTCCTGAACACCGCTCCTGAACACTGCTGCTCCAGAACACTGCTCTGGAATACTGCTCCTGAACACTGCTCCTGAACACTGCTCCTGAACACTGCTCCTGAACACTGCTCCTGAATACTGCTCCTGAATACTGCTCCTGAACACTGCTCTTGAATACTGATCCTGAACGCTGCTCCTGAACACTGCTCCTGAGCCGTCGAGACCAGCGCTACCCTCGTTAATGTCACTTTCCCAAGGCTGGGGATTTACTGAGTACGACACACAGACTCCCAAACCTGCCAAGTCTTAAAACTGAAGGCCTGGGTCTGGTACCGCCATTACCGCCTGCGTGTCGCCTCTGCTCTCGCTGGTCCCTGTGCGCCTGCCAGACTGCACTGAATGGAGACAGAGGGGGGGAAAGGCACTGGAACAACCCGTAGCCCAGCCGTCCCGTCAGGTTTATAAGGGCTGGGTTATTAATGCAGAGCAGATCAAACGGGGAGCCATCCCCCTCAAACCCGAACCTGCGATCGGGGGGAGAGAAAGGCGAGGCTCTTACCGCAGTTGGCCGACTTGGTCTCCACCAGCTTAACCCTTCGCGTCTCGTTGCGGATCCTGTCGTCGGTCTTGTCCACCAGGCGCGCCACGTCGTCGATGATTTCTGCCGGGAAGAAGAGAGGGAGAAGAGAAAAGAAAAAAAAAAAAAACAGAGAATGAATGAAACAGCCGGCGGTGCTGGATCCAGAGCTTTAAACCCCGCCTCCTCCTCTGGCCTCCAGGCGCTAATGAAGTTAGCCGTCCCGCACACAGCAGGGGAAAGGGAACAGTGCCTGACCCAGCGGCAGCCTCAAAAAGCACAGCAGGCCAGAGGAGAGCCCTGAATGGGAACGTGTGACCCCCCCCCCCCCCCCCCCCCCGAATGTGTGCTGCCTTCAATAAGCACGGGCCTGGGCACTGCCACAGGTGGGTCTAACACTGAAGAGTAACCGTACAGCAGGAAGACTGGGGCTCAGAGAAACCGCAACCACGCTCAGGACAGCCAGAGGCCGCCATTTGTACCCGACACCGGCCTGCCGCGCCCGGCGGTGCTCAGTAGCAGAGCTGAACGAGCGCTGGGGTGTTCAGAGGAGACGGGCGGCCCTCGAACCGCGTGGCGGGGGTTTGTTTCAGCCTGGGGGGGGGGGGTTTGCGTGTTGAGTTGAGTGTTGAAAGGGAAAGCGTTTATAGGCAGTCGGTGTGTTCAGTGGAGTCAGTGATTGGGTGATTTCAGGTGGAGATTATGGATCCTATACAGCTGTCTAAAGAACTGAGTTCGTGCTCACTGGAGCTGCTGGTGTTACAGAATGGGGGGGGGGGGGGGCTCGTGTGTTCAGTGATGGATAAGCCACAGTAGCTGCTCACCAGATCAGAGAGCATCGGCAGGGGTGGATTACAGACAGCGAGGCCAAACGTGGTCCTCCACATGTTGCTCATCACCATACTGGTCACCGCAACACTGATCTTTACCTTACTGATGATCCACACACTGATCTTTACCATACTGATGATCCACACACTGATCATTACCATACTGATGATCCACACACTGATCATTACCATACTGATGATCCACACGCTGATCTTTACCACATTGATGATCCACACACTGATCATTGCCATACTGATGATCCACACACTGATCATTGCCATACTGATGATCCACACACTGATCTTTACCACACACTAATTACCTACACACTGGTCATCACCACCCCTCCCCCCCCAAGTTAGCTGGCTCTGAGGTTGGCAGCAGGCCACACACAGGACATTGGGGGGGGGGGGGTCTTGAACATTTCAACAGCACTTCTCATGAAAGCAGAAGGAAGCATGTGTGACCTAAAAAAGAATGTTATAAATATCACGGTACATTGCATTTTTGAACTTAACAAAGTTATCCGTTGCCATTTAAAAACGTAATTTGCCTGCATGGTTCTTTTAAAAACAGTATTGATGAAAGGCTCTTTCTTTCCAGCGGCCTCTCAAGATTTTTTTAAAGTTTTTTTTTATGTCCCTGGTACAGCATGAACAACGAAATAAACCAAAAAATTGTCAAACAGAACCCTGAAAAAAATCCCCACCAATATAAACTCCATTCAGATATCCACCACCAGCTAGCTGGATGTTTGTCAGTAGGAAGGGGAAGTATGGCTTTCTTCTGCTAGAGCCCTCCTTTTGCCAACTCAAACAAGCTTCTCGGGCTAAGAAACAACCTGTTTCTGGAGCTGGAGGAGGGAAAAAAAAAAAAAAAAAAAAAAACCCTTGCATTTTGAAAAATCTGGTCACTGACACAAATACAGCCACCGGAGTGCTGTACTGGCCATTCCAACCAATGGCTGCGCGTCAGGCCAGAGCTCGTAGTGTGGGCAGATTATAGTCAAGACGCTGCACAAACCTAATCGTTTCCTTTCAAGGGCAACAAAACGATGATTCGTATTCATTTTAACGGCGGACGAAAACGGGTCGCGCTGTCGGGCTGTGACCTGGAGGTGAACTCAAAGAGCGGGAAAGGCCATGTTGTGGATAATTGGCATGTCACGAGATGGGGGAGTGAGGAGGGAGGGGAGGGGAGGGGGAATTGAGACAAGGTGAGGCAACCCTGCGAGGGCTTCAGAACTCTTGTCCCCGGAGATGCCCGTCAACCACCACCATACGGCAACCATTTTGGAGAAAGACATCAGGAGGAGCCACAGGGGGGGCAGCTGTGCCGGGGGACGGGCCGGTTTCGGGTCTCCTGGAAACTGCACGTGGAATGCACTGGCTTTCATAAAAACAAAAATGCCCCCCTCCCTCAATCACCCCCGTACCCTTCTGCCCCAACACCCTGTTACTCTGACAGCTTAATTCTCCGTTTCCTAACGTAGTGCTTATTCAGACATGGGGCAGTTGCTCTTTTTGGATTTTGACCTGCATGTCACCCTCACCACAGCACAAGGCCTTACAGGAAAAGGTGATTTATTTTCAGCATTATTACGCTGGATGACCCACAAACCCCACAGCATGGGAAAGCACAGACACACGCACACACACACATACACACACACACACACACACATACACACGCACACACAGCACACACGCACACATACATACACACACACACAAACACACACGCACGCACACACACTCAGACACACACACATACATACACACATGCACGCACACATGCAGACATACACATGCACACGTGCAGACATACACACACACACTCACACACACACACACACACACACACACACACACAAGCATTGCCTATAGCTGTGGCCCACTCCATTGCCGGGACAGGCAGGAAGCTGGCACAATGCCCCTCCCCACACCCAGCACAGGACATCCCATCACCTAAAAAAAGAGACCAGTGCTGAAGCCTGCCATCACCCCATCGCTCTCCCCCAACAAAAAGTGACAAGGACACAGCCTGACACAGGCCTGACACACAGGCCTGGGACACAGCCTGACACCCAGCCTGACACACAGGCCTGGGACAGTCACTGCGCTGAGCAGAGCAGCACGCTGCCGCCTGGCTCCAGCTACAGAGAGCATCTGTACAGTACATACAGCAGCACACTATCACAGCCAGCAGCCCTGCAACACTACACACACTGGAGCACACAGACACACACTGGAGCAGATAAACAGACACGCTGGGGCAGATAGACAGACACACTGGGGCAGATAGACACAGACTGGGGCAGATAAGTGTACAGTGGGGCAGATAGGTGAAAAGGTGATACCCACAATGGAATGTACAGTAGACACACAAAACAACAAAGGAATACCAACCCATGCCTGCACCAACTTTACTGCACACATCACCTCAACGCGTTCTGAACCCACACACCCCCCAGAACACACTGTATACATCTAAAACAATTAGAAACAATCTAGAGGAGAACCACCAATCAAACGACTGCAGAGGTTCAGGAAACACAAATCCGAAGGCCAAAAAAAACGATGAACTGAGGGGGGGCAAGTGAAAGCAAGTCAGCGGAGACGCGGGTAAAACAAACAGCGCGGAGCGCGCTCAGTGCGATCACGCCCGCGACGACGCCTTAATCGCCCTCTCAGGTGCCCGTCTGTCAGCGCTATAATCAGGAGCGTCTAGACTGTCTCCGCCGGAATTACTCCGCTCACTAATTACACCCAGGCGTTTAAAAAAAATAAATAAAAAAGTGTTGTTCTTTATGTTAATGCCCTTTGTTTTCCTTGTATTATCGTCACGGTTTTTTTGCGTGAGAAACGCTAAACAGACAGGCGTTTAGGGACTGAGCACACACCCGTGTGATGTTCGGCAGCAGCGGAGCGTAAAGCACCGACATACCAACGCGGGAAAACGCGCGGCAGACGAAGCAGAACGCCGCCACAGGAACGCCGCGCGCCCAACGAACGGAGCGGAATGAACGAGGCGGTCCCGCCGCTCGGCGCGTCTGTCCCCGCCGTTTCCTGTCTGGAGAGGAAGAGGCGAGGCACTGAAGAGGGGGTGGGGGGTGGGGGGCTTCTCTTCCTTCACTGGCTCTCGTCTCCTGACTGTCCTGTTGCTCTGACCGTCCCCATCACCGGTGGAGCTGAGGGAGGGGGGCTGCTGGAGCCGGGGGGGACGGGGGGGGGCGGGGCAGGGGTTTGGGGTCCTGGGGGGTGCTCATGTTCGTGTGTGGCAGGAGGGCACAGCTGGGTTTTTATTTAGCCAGGCCGAAGGCTCAGACGGTTCCCTCAGGATGCTGAACCCAGCGCTTGAGGCCGAAGGACGCTTCCTGACTCCGCGCGAGGTTGCCTGGCAACGCTCCGCCCGCTGCGTGTGACTCACAGGACCGGGCCGGCTCAGGAAGGCACCGATAGGACGCAGATGTGTTCCCGAGCGACGGCCCATCTGCACCTTGGTTTTTTTTGTTTCTTCTCCTCCTTTTTTTGCCACCATTGTTGTGACCGCATGGCCTGAGCCTTTGAGGAAGTAACGGGTGGACTGTCAGGCTTCCATACGCTGCAGTGCCCTTAAAAGCAGGAAGAGCTGGACCCTGCGATCCCAGTGGTGGGGAAGGAGGTCATGTGACAGGAGGCTTGACTGAGTGAAGCGTGGGGAAGGGCTGGCTCAGGTGGAGGGATCTTTTGCTCTGTTCTGGGCGGGACGTCCCGCACACTTCCCGGCCATTGGGACGCGGGACCAGAGTGCGGCCAGCGTCAGCGCCCCCTGCAGGCGAGCAAGGCGACGCTCACAGCCTGCACGCAGACAGCCGAAACGGCAGCGTCACGTCAGGACCTCCAGCCTCGAGCAGCAGCAGCTCACCCTCCAGGGCTGGGGAGGGGGGGAACAGGCCCCCCTGCAGCCTCTGACAGCGGGAATTCAGCCAGAGTGAGTTCCCCTGGAGGGAGTGCCACCCCCGTGCCCGCTCCACCACAAGCAAACCCTCTGGCCTGCAGACGCCCGATCTCGCCATGGCGGCACAGCGGCGCCTTCACGCGCTCCAAGACCACGCCCGTTTATTACAGGACCCCTTCCCATGGTGCACCTCCCCGAGACCAGCTCGTTTTCCTACGGGCCTGATCACAAACCGCCCGGCGCTGACTCTGTCGCACTTACTCAAACCGTTTCTCCCGTCTCCCAGGGATACACGGGGGGGGGGGAGCTCTGCCCGGCCCACACCGCCGCAGCTGTCACTGATTGGCCCAGAGCAGGACCGCCGTCTGCCAATGAAAACAGCATCTCCGGCGTAACTGTGACTTCACTGGACCCAGATGCGCTCGCTCTGCATTATGATATAACGCAGGCAATTACTATTATTTACAAGA
This sequence comes from Anguilla rostrata, assembly GCF_018555375.3. NCBI lineage: Eukaryota > Metazoa > Chordata > Actinopteri > Anguilliformes > Anguillidae > Anguilla > Anguilla rostrata. Next base: position 66,617,693 of record NC_057934.1, read on the forward strand.
CGCTGTGAGTTTTCGGTCCCGTACTTTTTCACCGTGACCGAGGTAAACACAGTTGCCCGGACGACCGGTCAGAGGATCAGCGCAACCCAAGTTTCTGCTGATTATTTACAAGATAATAAACCCCCCAATAAACCTGGAGGACTGTGGCTGATAAAAACCAAAGCACAGTGTTGGTGGCGGGGGCTTGACTAAACCCCCAGTCCCCCCCCACCTTAAAAACTTCTGGAAAGATGAAGGAAAAAATAATGACATTTTCATCTTTAATCAATCATCCGGTGACGCAAAAAAAAAAAAATTTTAACAGGCGCGGAGCCCGGGACGTTTAACGGCTCTGTAACGCGACACAAACGGCGGTAATTGCGGTAATAAGCTCACGAGCGGTGGAACGCTAGGCGGGCCTCCAGCTCACCCCGCCAGCAGGGCCCGTCACACGCCTCTGGCGTTATTTAACGGGACTTGGCCGTCACGCCACCCAGCGCGTTCCAGGGACAGGGGAGTCCCAAAAGTCCCAAAAGTGTGAGTTACGCCCCTGCTGCTGGAGCGGTCCAGGGTACAGCACGGCCTGTCCTGTCCCACTCAGCAGCCTGGGTGGCTGCCTGCTGATTCCCACTGCAGGCACAGGGGCCAAGGTTACATACAGGGGCCAGAGTTACATACAGGGGCCACGGTTACACACAGGGGCCAGAGTTACACACAGGGGCCAGAGTCACACACAGGGGCCAGAGTCACACACAGGGGCCAGAGTCACACACAGGGGCCAGAGTTACACACAGGGGCCAGAGTTACATACAGGGGCCACGGTTACACACAGGGGCCATAGTCATACACACAGGGTCCAGAGTCACACACAGGGGCCACAGTCTCACACACAGGGGCCGACACCAGGCTCACACACACAGGCCAGAGCACAAGGCCCAGTCCCCAGGCCAGACACACCACACCACCCCAGCACCCAGAACCCCACCCCCACCCCAGTCCCCAGAAGAAATCTATGATTCTCACCCTTCAGAGCCTCCTGCTTGTCAGCAGCGTTTTAACTGAGGGAAGCCCTGTCTGGGTTCAGCAGCAGTAAGTAAATGTTGAACGGGAGGGACAGAGGACGGCATTAAGGGAGTGTGGGAGGTGAAGAGGGGATGAAACGAGCCCTTTTGGGGAGGCGATAGCACGGCTCCTTATCTGGCGGGGCCTCTGACTCCCAGCATGCCCTCTGCCCCTGGGCGCGTGTCGCTGCTCAGCCGCTGGACTCGTGCCGCAGCGCTGGACTTTGGGAGCAGATAAGATTAGACTATCGCTCCCTGCCCCCGTCGGCCAGGTCTGGAGGGAGGAGCCCGGGGTCAAGACGACCTCCCCCCCACCACCCCCCTCTCACACTCACCCTCACCCCCCTCCCATCCCGCACCCTCACCCCCTCCCATACTGCACCCTCACTCCCTGTCCACACCCTGCACCCTCACCCCCTTCTCACACCGCACCCTCACCCCCTATCCCAACACTTCACCCTCACCCCCTGTCCCCACCCTGCGCCCTCACTCGGCTTGCCTGGTTCGGCTCCGCGCGGCATGGCGGCGAAGCCCCAATAATGCAGGAGACCCAGGACAGGCGGGAGACCCAGGACACGCCGGAGACCCAGGACACGCCGGAGACCCAGGACACCCCGGAGACCCAGGACAGGCGGGAGACCCAGGACACGCGGGAGCCGGTGGCGTGACTCTCCGCGGGACAGCCGCACGGATCACACAGGACTGATAAAGGCGAGCCAGAGCTCCATATAACACAGCGGCTCGGCCTGGGGGCAGGCCTGACTAAAGACCAGCTCGAGATCTAAAGACCGGGCCTCCCTGAGAAAGTGGAAGACCTCTGTCTGTGCAGGTCTCGGGGAAGAGAGTGCAGTGTGTGTGTGTGTGTGTGTGTGTGTGTGTGTGTGTGTGAGTGTGTGAGTGTGTGATAGCATGTTTGTGTGTGCATGTGTGTGTGTGCGTACATGCATGCGTGCATGTATGTGTGTGTGTGTGTCTGCGTGTGTGTGTTTGTGTGTGCAAGTGTGTGAGCATGTTTGTGTGTGCATGTGTGTGTGTGTATGTGCATGCGTGCATGTATGTGTGTGTGTGTGTGTGTGTGTGTGTATGTGCATGCGTGCATGTATGTGTGTGTGTGTGTCTGCGTGTGTGTATGTGTGTGTGTGTGTGTATGTATGTGTGTGTGAGTGTGTGTGTGTGTGTGTGTGTGTGTGTGTGTGTTTGTGTGTGTGTGTGTGTGAGTGTGTGTGTGCGTGTGTGTGCGTGTGTGTGGGCCACAGTCTCACACAGGGGCCAGAGTTACACACAGGGGCCAGAGTTACACACAGGGGCCACAGTTACACACAGGGGCCACGGTTACACACAGGGGCCACAGGCACACACACAGAAGCCAGAGTAACACACAGGGGCCACAGTCTCACACACAGAGGCCAGAGTTACACACAGGGGCCACGGTTACACACAGGGGCCACAGGCACACACACAGAAGCCAGAGTAACACACAGGGGCCACAGTCTCACACACAGAGGCCAGAGTTACACACAGGGGCCACAGTCTCACACACAGGGGCCAGAGTTACACACAGGGGCCAGAGTCACACACACAGAGGCCAGAGTTACACACAGGGGCCACAGTCACACACAGGAGCCAGAGTTACATACAGGGGCCACAGTCACACACACAGCAGCCACAGCCAGCACAACCCTCCCCCCCCCCCCCACCCCAGTCCCCAGAAGATAATTCTACTGATTCTCACACCTTCCAGGAGCCTCCTGCTTGTCAGCAGCGTTTTAACTGAGGGAAGCCCTGCCTGGGTTCAGCAGCAGTGTGTGCGTGTGTGTGTTTGTGTGTGTGTGTGTGAGTGTGTGTGTGCGTGTGTGTGCGTGTGTGTGTTTGTGTGTGTGTGTGTGTGTGTGTGTGCGTGTGTGTGTGTGTGCGTGTTTGTGTGTGTGTGTTTGTGTGTGCGTGTGTGTGTGCATGTTTGTGTGTGTGCGTGTGTGTGTGCGTGTAAGTGTGTGCGTGTTTGTGTGTGCATGTGTGTACATGCACAATAACTCACTCCCCTGGCCCAGTGCAGTGTGAAATCTCCAGCACACTTCCACTGCGCATCTGGTGGTCAGAAGCCCCCGTGCAGCTGAGCGGATTAGTTCTGGAACGGGGGGCCAGTGCCCTGAGATTCCACCGCCCTCCCCCTCAGTAACGGGGCCCCCAGCATGCCCCCCGGGGACCCATCACTTCCCCACCGCCAAAACGAATAGCACCCCACTTATTTATTGCTTCGAAGGCAGGGCTTCCCCCGCTTGTTTGTACTTCAAAGGCGAGCTCTTCCCCAGCGTCCCGAGCCCCGCCCCGCCCCGGCACCTGCACCTGGAGCAGAGGGGAGTCCACCCAGGACCCTGCCTGAATTAGGGAGGACATGCCAGAGGTCAGGGAAGCTTAGGCCGTGCAACTAAAAACCAGCAAAACCCCCGTCCCCCCCTCAACCAGGTGTTCAGGTGGAACAGACAGGCAGGCACAGACTCTCCACACACCAGCTGGATGGGCTACTGACCCTACTCGCGAAAGAAAGGTTTCGACTGAATCTCTCACTTCGACAGGGGGAAGTTTTTTAAAATAAGGACTTGCTCAGAAGGCGCTTTCAAAAGACAAAAGTCAGTTTAGCCGCGTTTCCACCGCAGGAACTATACCCCGGAACTAGGAACCTTTTGAGGAACTCAGTGCGTTTCCACCGCAGGAACTAGGGTCTAAATTTAGTTCTGGGGGCTTTGTTTTACCCCCCAAAACGTTCCTGCTCGGGGGGTAGTACTTTCCGAAAGTACAGGAACCTTTTGGGTGGAGCTTGCAGCGCTGAACATTTCTGATTGGTCGAGTACTCGCAGCACTTGTGTTGTATTTATTTTCCGCCATTACCCGCCATGTTTGAAAATATGCCGGCGCAACCCGATTTATTTTCATAATAACTTCAAATCAAACTTGTATGTTATGCGGCGCAGTAGCCTAGTTTTGGTTATAGCCTGCCAACGTCTTGGAATTATAACGTGTGCTCTTCTGTTCTTTTCTTGCTTTAGTATTCGTTTTATAAAATGCTAAGCATTCGTGCTGGGACAGCATATTACGTACTAAAACATTCAAACGGATTAATTCGGTTGCTGAATATTTTCTTCCGGATTTTCTTTGTTAGCCCATTGTAATTGAATCAAAACGTTTGATACAGTTATGTGAGGTATGCGGTAGTTCTGCGTAATTCACATTGGTGATACAGTAAAAGCAAACTGGAAATCACCTTCCGCACTTTTGTCATGGTAAAATAACAGGTTAATTCTAGTAATAGTACCTTTAGCTTTTTCAGACTGCCGTAATTTTACTCTGCCATTCTTCAATTTCACAAAAAGACCAGGAAGACTATGGGCTAATTTATGGTGCATGGTTCGCATCTGGAGGGCACACTTCGCTGCTCGGCTAGCAGTAACTCCGAAGGAAAACAAGCGGTGGCTGTACCACTACTAATTTAAAATTTCACGCAAGTCCGAGTTTTCGTTCTATTCTTGTCATTTTGCGATTAGCCTATATAGAATTGACGATGAGAAAGTAATCAAACAGCAAATTGTTTACAACGTGTGCATGTTTTCTGCTGTTGTTGCCAGTTATATTGGAAATGTGAATGCATTCTGTCGCTTCGGATGTCAAGACATGAAAGCGAATGTTCGCATGAAAACATAATGAATGTGTTTGAGAGGATATATAAAACAGTTACAATCTGACTATTGGTCTGTTATATCCTATTTGTTGCATAACGGTCCAAGTTCAACTACCAACGACAGTTTTGCTTGACAACGGTAAAATATGCCCAAACGGCTGCAGAACAATATTTCAATTCCATGTGATTAAATCGATAAAAATCAATAAATACAAAAGTAACCATATATAGTCATTGTTGGCAACCCGTTGTATATAAGTGGAATAAACCCCTCCGGGCTGTCCCGGTTATTAGAAAATAATGTAGGCTACTTCGGTGGTAGTATGGGGTTACAGAAAAAATCATATGACAGATGGACCGACGACAACGTCGCTTTTCTATACGTCAGTGGGCTAATTTGCCTAATCTTCGCGGGACTTTAGACCCCGGTGGAAACGCAGACAGCCATTGGCTGAAGGAACCTTTTAGTTCCTGGTAAAGCAGTTCCTGGGACTGAAAGTTCCGGGTAATTTTGGTGGAAACGCGGCTTTTGACAGCTCCTCAAATGCAAGCGTTGAACACGGAAACTTTCTTCCCGGTTTTGGTAGGTAAGGGACGCGGGTCAGCGGGAGATTTTTCTGCAGACAGCCTGAGTGTCCTCAGCCTGAAGAGCCAGGAGTCGCGTGAGAGAACCATGTGAGATCCTCCCCTCCGGTTCTGATCCACAGACACGGGGTTCTGATCCACAGACACGGGGTTCTGATCCAGAGACACAGGGTTCTGATCTACAGACACAGGGTTCTGATCCAGAGCCACAGGGGTCTGATCTACAGACACAGGGGTTCTGATCCAGAGCCACAGGGTTCTGATCCAGAGACACAGGGTTCTGATCCACAGACACAGGGTTCTGATCTACAGACACAGGGTTCTGATCAACAGACACAGGGTTCTGATCCAGAGACACAGGGTTCTGATCCAGAGCCACAGGGTTCTGATCCACAGACACAGGGTTCTGATCCACAGACACAGGGTTCTGATCCAGAGACACAGGGTTCTGGTCCAGAGCCACAGGGTTCTGGTCCAGAGCCACAGGGTTCTGATCCAGAGACACAGGGTTCTGATCCACAGACACAGGGTTCTGATCCACAGACACAGGGTTCTGATCCAGAGACACAGGGTTCTGGTCCAGAGCCACAGGGTTCTGATCCAGAGACACAGGGTTCTGGTCCAGAGCCACAGGGTTCTGATCCAGAGACACAGGGTTCTGATCCAGAGACACAGGGCTCAGCAGCACCTCTCTCCACGGCCCTGGGCTCAGAACAATAATCCAAAAATCCCCGCTGGCGGGGGGGGTTGGGGCATGGGGGCTCGGAAACGGGCGGGCCGGCCAGCCCAGACAAAACTACAGCAGCACACTTCATTACCGCGACGACGGAGCAGGAGTGACACGCGCAAACGGGAGGGAGCAGGAGAGACGTAAACAGGAAGGGTGTCCGCGTGAACGCCGCGCCGGAGTCTGCGCTGCCGGGCCGGCCGTCACCGTGCCAACCGCGCACCACCGCAGAGCGTCCAGAGGGAGGCGCTGCTGCAGAAAGGCGGCGGTGTCAAAAGAAGGGGGGGGGGGAAGAAAAGGCGCGAAATGTGTGCATAAATCGATGCTTCCCTCCGGAGGGGGGGTTGAGTGGTTAGAGGAAAAAGCCGACCCCCCTCTGACGTCCGGCTACACTTTGATCTGCAGCCTGAACCGACGACCCAGCATGCAATGCTCTGGAAACACGGGATCTAACCTGCTTCTGTCCCCCCCCCCACCCTCTCTCCACTGTTCAGTGCCAAAAGTCACCGTAACACTTGTGTATTATGACATTTGACAAACTTACGCAAGTCAAAAAACAAAACAAAAAAAGAAAAACCACTATGACAATATGACAAAAAAAGTTCATTTGCAGCTGCTGTTCTCCCTTCAGAAATGAAGAACGTGTGGGGAAGTCACAACAAGGGCATCATTTCAGAAATAAGCAGTGACCAGCCTCCTAATGAATCACACGGGGCGGGTTCGAGGGCATGCGGGCCACAGCCTGTGGAGCGGGGTAAACCCCGCGGATGTCCCGCGAGACCGCAGCCCCATCCCGTACGCTGAGCGACACCTCCCCAATTCTGCAGAAGAGACGCTATGTACTGCTGACTGTAATACAATGTGGAAAATGACACTTGCATTACATCACAGGCATTTAGCAGACGCTCTTATCCAGAGCGACTTACACAACCTTTACATAGCATTTACACTGCGTCCATTAATACAGCTGATTATACACTGAAGCAATTTCAGTTAAGTACCTTGCTCAAGGGTACAACCGCAGTGTCCTACCCAGGAAATGAACCTGTGACCTTTCGGTTACAAGTCCAGTTCCTTGCCGACTGTGCTACGCTGCTGCACTCTATAAGCAATGACCAGTCGGGACGGCAGGAAACACGCGGACGCTCTCCTTAGCGCAGAAGAGGGGAGGCCCAAACGCAGAGCCCCCTCTCCCCACCCGCCTCCCCGCCCGCCCAATAAAGAGAGGTCATTCACCGCTCCGCCCTGCTGACTCCATAACCAGGGCTCTGCGCGGAGAGAGCGCTGCCCAAAACGCTCTTACTGCCGCGCCAGCGCCTGTTTGGTCAGTAAATATTATCTCATGATGGGACGTGTGAGATTAAGTCCTCTTGAAGGTGCCCTGAATGCCAAGATTTAAAAAAAAACAAAAAACAAAAAAAGAAATTCCAAGAAAAAACGCTTCCAGTTTCCCACGCAGCGTCACCGGCGCTCTCGGATCGCGTCGCCCTCTCGCCCATCCTCGCTGTCTCCGACAGAGGGGGAAATCCAATCGGACCCGACCTGCCGCGAACCGCGAACATCAAGCGAAGACGCTCGTTTCGTTTCCCCGTCCGTCGCTGAGCTTCGGATCCTGCGCCACAGCACGGAGCCATTACATTACATTACATTACATCACAGGCATTTAGCAGACGCTCTTATCCAGAGCGACTTACACAACTTTTACATTGTATCCATTTATACAGCTGGATATATACTGAAGCAATGCAGGTTAAGTACCTTGCTCAAGGGTACAACGGCAGTGTCCTTACCCGGGAATCGAACCTGCGACCTTTCGGTTACACGCCCAGTTCCTTACCCACTGTGCTACACTCCGTCCTATCTACACTTGACTCTGAGTTTCCTCCTGCGTTCGTGTATTCGTGGTCTAATACAAGGTCGAAGTTCTGAGTTAATCCGCCAGGTAAATGAGGGAGTTATCAGTCGTAAAAGCTCCTGAGCGCTAACTGATGGACTGCCAGCAAGCTAATTCTGCTAAATAAAACCTCTTTCATCACACCCGCCGAAAAGATTTTATTAACTCGTTTGTAACTTATAAATGATTCACAACTACAGGCCCAATAAAAACCAATCAGCAGATAATACTGGGGGACATTAAGTCAGACAGGACATTTCAGGTACTCTCAATGAGAACAATATGGCTTGTGATAATATGTAGGTAAACATTTGCAATCCAGATGATTACACAAAAAATATGAATGACAAGGAGGCAGAAATACCACTAAATAACCACATTGGCTGAAAAGACATGGGGGACGTCCTGTTCATCCAAGTCACCCCACCCCCGAACTACAGCTTGCTAACTATTACACAGAGCCATTCTATACATAACATTTCAGTGCAGTAAAGGCAGCAGTGCTGAGTGCCCCGGGAACAATTTCGCAGATATAAAATTATTGACATTAAACATGCATACTCATTATTAGCTTATGTATATGACAATAGTTTTTCCATAGATATTTTCGTCTTTTCATTGCAGCCTGTGTTGTGTTTGGTAGAGCAGATGTGAAACCAGACTTGAATCTGGGACTTGCTGTAAATCAATTACAGAAAAAACAGCCAACCGTGAATGAGACATGCTGGAAAAGTTAACTGCAACAAATCCAAACATTTCACCCTTCTCCTCAACCCAACATATTTTTCCTTCATCAGATTACAGGTCACAGCTAAAACGCTGCCGTAATTGGTTAAAAGGTTTGCCGCTTTGCTACGCACACACGCAACAGTAAAAAGGCCGCAGCGATAGCCTCAAAGTGCTCTGCGTATCCGAACGCAATCTACTTCCTGTCCGCCATTTTTCTCCGGTTTCCTCCAGTTTGGCGCATGACGAGCCTGATTGGCAAGGAATGTGTTTATCTTCCTGTTGGGGTGCAGCATGTCATCGACTGCACTCTCTGCACACGCTGCACATCAGCACGCCTTCCGCACACGCAACACGCTAAGCGCGCGTTGCATCCTGCCTGGCCCCGCCCCCGCCCCCCGCCCTGCCCCGCCAGGCCTGCTGCTGAGGAGCCAGGAGGAGCACAGGGAGCAGGAGAGGAGGTGGAGGAGGAGGAGAGGAGGAAGAGGAGGAGAGGATGAGGAGGAGGGGGAGAAGGAAGAGAGAGAGGAGGAAGAGGAGGAGGACAGGGAGCAGGAGAGGAGGAGAGGAGAGGAGGAGGAGGAGGACAGGGAGCAGGGGAGTAGCAGGAGAGGAGGAGGAGGAGGAGGAGGAGGAGGAGCGCTAGAGCAGAGATGAAGACCTGTTCCACAGCTGAGGAAACACGACGGCCGGCTGAGAGAGGCCGCGTGGCGCCCAAACCGCAGCCAATGAAAATGTTTGGGTACGGTGCGCCTGAAACAACTTCCCATCAGCACAGGAAGCAGAGCTCCTCACTGAGAGGGCCCGCACTCCTTCTGCAAGGCCCATCTGGACCCGGAGAACACCTCGCTTCCACCTCACACCCACAACCGCTCTCTCACAAGCAGGAGCACGTGTACTGCAGACGTGTGCATATACACACACACACACACACACACACAGACACGCACATACATAAACACACACACACACACACAACACCACATACAGACACCACCAACATACAACCACAACACACCACACACACACACACATACAGACACGCACATACATAAACACACACACACACACACACACACACACACAGACACGCACATACATAAACACACACACACACACATACAGACACGCACATACATAAACACACACACACACGCACACACACACACACACATACAGACACGCACATAAATAAACACACACACACACATACACGCACACACACATATACACAAACGCGTACACACACACGCACACGCACACGCACACACACACACACCTGATGAGGAGAGAGGGGGGTAAAGGATGTGCAGGCAAATGAAAGATTAGAGGAAACGTGCTCCACTCCGCACAGCTGTAATCAGCAGCGGCGAGGGAAATGAGGAGGCGGGGATTGTTTACTGAAAGTGAAAACCTCCTCGGGGGGCTTTGAAAACAAGCGAACAACTCCAACTGGAGCATCACGACGTCACGTTTCCTGAAATCCCACACTTACTGCAGGTGGGTCCGGGCGCCATTTTAAACACCCTCTTCACCGAGCAGGAGCGAGTCTACAGAGACCCCTTCTGCTGCCCCCTGGTGGTGTGGAGGTGGCACAGGAGCGCACTCCCTGCTCACGTGAGCGAAGTCCAGCGGGAACGGTCAAAGCAGCCCTGTACTCTGCGGGAGTAATTCGCCCAGCCTGACGGCTCCCGAGTCAGCGTTTATACGGCAGCGTTTCCTGCCGAGTCACTCTCAGGGGGCGTGGCCTCGGCGCGTACGTAGCCAATCCTCAGCACAGACGCGCACCGCCGCCGAAACTGCACAAGCGACCTTCTTTAAGTGGCAAAGAGCGGGGACGCAGGCGCGGCCACACACGGCTTTTGTTTTCTTCCGCTGACCTAGAGCCACCGCGGAGGAAGGGAAGAACGCCTGAGGTGAAGGGGCTTCCTCTCACCCTCCCTCCCTCTCTCTCTCCCCCTCTCCCTCCCCTCCATCCCTCCCTCCGTGAGAGCAGTTGGACCCGAGCCCTACAGAAGCTGCGCAGGGGTGTAAACAGGCCTCATCAAACGCGGCCGGCCCTGTAACGAGGCGCCCTATCTCCCTGGACTCTGCCCCCCCCCCGCCCCCGGCACTGATAGCCCGTATCAGCCCCCCATCTGAACAAGGAACGGAAACTGCTCAAGACCAATGACCCCAGGGCCTCTGCAGCACTCACACACACACACACACACACTCACACACACACACACACACACACACACACACACACACACACACACACAAGCTGCTACGGGTCCTGCAGGAACCACAGAGTCTTTACTGCACTAACCATAGAGTCTTTACTGCACAAACCACAGAGTCTTTACTGCACGAACCATAGAGTCTTTACTGCACGAACCATAGAGTCTTTACTGCATGAACCATAGAGTCTTTACTGCACTAACCACAGAGTCTTTACTACACTAACCATAGAGTCTTTACTGCACGAACCATAGAGTCTTTACTGCACAAACCACAGAGTCTTTACTACACTAACCATAGAGTCTTTACTGCACTAACCATAGTCTTTACTGCACTAACCATAGAGTCTTTACTGCACAAACCATAGAGTCTTTACTGCAGGAACCACAAAGTCTTTACTACACTAACCACAGAGTCTTTACTGCACAAACCATAGAGTCTATTACTGCACAAACCACAGAGTCTTTACTGCACAAACCACAGAGCCTTTACTGCACTAACCACAGAGTCTTTACTGCATGAACCACAGAGTCTTTACTGTATTAACCATAGAGTCTTTAATGCACTAGATCCACAAAAACCAAACAAACGTGTCCCCTCACCCCCGTTTAGCCAGGAGCTAAGCCCCATCTGCAGACCCCTCCTACTGAACACAGGCAGCTCAGTCGGGCTGGACCTGGTTAAATAAAGTAGTCTATTTGTACACTGTATGTTTCATAAATATATTTTATTAACGAACAAACACCTCGCTTTGATAGCTTATTGGCGAGCAAGAAATCTTGATTGTGATATATTGAGCGAGCCAGGTAGTCTGGCAAGACGTTCGCTTTGGCTAGCCGCAGCTGCACAACTTTCAAGAGTTTAATCCCACCAGAATAACAAACCAATTTTACAGAATAAATTGTGCAATAAAATATATCGAATGGATTGTCTGAGGGAATATATATTGGCCTACAAAAATATTTGGGTTGCTGGGTCAATACAGGGCCTCTGAATTCTCCTGGATGGATTCCCCTTCGAGACAGAGGAAAATTTCTCACTTGCCACAGTCACTGCCAGGAGAGAGAAAATACCTTCCATGAGAAACAGGTTCAATTTGTGCGCTTTAGATCTGGGGCAAATTGGTGGATGTTGTACGTCAAACAAATTACAGGAACTGTTCTTAAAGTAAGAAAAACATAACAGCCTAATTTCTGGGTTGAATTTTTGGGTTTAAAGTTAATGAAGGGAACGGTTACTGATATGTCTGAACAGACTGTGAATGTCTTGACCTGCACTACTGGCTATTTCACATTTATTTAAATGTTTTTAAAATAGTCGCATATACTTGAGTGTAACTCTGCACCAATGCCATATAAACCACCATGATGAGGGGAATCTGACGCACACAAAGACAGATAACAGCACGATGACAACACGTTCTGTGCATCTACAGCCAAAATGCCACCGTGTCCATCTGAAAGACCCCAACCATCTCCCGATCGCGCCCTCCGCGTTCCCCTCTCCGCGCAGCGCCCGCGGAAGGCTCGCCTAGCGGGAATGCTAACAAGGCTAACATCGCGCGATTGAAACGTGAAGAGCCTCGCTGCCCGTGTCGGTCGCGGTGAGCGGCTGCTAATGCGTCCCTGCTGTGAGCCGCGGTCCCCGGGGTCCTCCGGGCTTTTAGAGGGGACGCCCCCCCCCCCCCCTACCCCCGCCCCGCCCTCTACTCCGCCGTGAAATCGGCGGAAAACGACCATCTTCACCTCCCCGACCTCGAACCCGGCCCGGCCCGGCAGCGCTCCTCAGGGCAGATGTTCAGCTGGGGGCAGCGGAGCCAGATTCACCCCTTCCCGAATGAACGTGTTCTCAGGAAGAGAGGGTAAGAGCGTGAGGCGTTTCTGAGGATGAAAAGCGGGTCACTGAGGTCGTCTGCACTCGCAGCTCTGCTGTGAGCCTGCTGTGCGTCTAGAGAGATTCCAGTCCGCTCTTCAGCACGGCAAGGACCTTCCACAGCGAACAGCGCTAAGCTATGCAGGCAGCAATAACCCATGAGAATAAAAACACACACACTCACACACGCATACACGCACTCACACACACACACACACACACACGCACACACATACACACACACACACACTCACACACGCATACACACACACGCTCACACACACACACACACATACACACACACACACGCTCACACACACACACTCACACACGCATACACACACACACACACACACACACACGCACGCACATGCACACGCACACACGCACACGTATACACACACACACAGAAACTGTTGAGAGTGAAAAGCGCTGCAGGCAGGGAGATTTGGACACCAAACAGAGTGGTTAACACAGAGTAAACAGAGTGGAGGATCTCTCACACCAGAGCCAAACCCCAGACCCAGGCCCAGACCCAGGCCCCTGAGCTGTCCAAGGTGAAAGGGAAGGGAATCCTCTCCACAGTGACAAAGTGTTTTGTTAAAAAAGTAGGATGTGATACTTTTGTGGTGGTACGTACACTGCAGCCCAATGCACCAATTCAAAACTCCTCCGGAAGGTTCCTCTTTTTGGAAAAATCACTGCATCGAGACAACACAGCCAGCCTGCAGCTTGATCATATGGATCCCATCAGGCTTAGATAACCCTCTGATGAAGTGATTTAACCCCACAGATTGCCCTCGCCACCGGAGGTCACTCTCCCAGGGCACTGAAGACACGGGTGCTTAATGTCTCTCAGGAGCGTGAGCCAGTAACAGGTGGTCAGCACCACACGTCGTATGGACAGACGGCGCTATAGCTAGCATCACAGCAGCATTATTGCCACGTAGATTTTTTGCTTCTCAGAATTAAACCCCAAAGCGCAGAAATATAACCCAGCAAAAAATCTTCAGCAAAAAAAAAAAGAAAGAATTCCAGGCACTGTCTGACTCTTAAAATATCACGTAAGTAGGAGTGGGTGAAATCACTCAAACCTTTTTTTTGGTTACTACTTAGAAGTCTGCGCTTTCTTTGAACAGAACCCACAATTAATTGTTTGTGAAAGCACGTGCTGTTGCCAGGCGATCTGGAGGTGCGCTGGTGGGGAGGGCCGCTCCCCGCAGTGTGTGGCAGGGACATCTGGATATGCGTGCGCTGCAGGGGCTGATGGGAAACATCCACGGCGGGGGAACGACGCCTCGGGCCGACGCCCAGGCCGCTGGCACCCGCCATGCCCACCTACACCGCCACCGCCAACTCCGCCACCATCATCAGCGGCGGGCAGGACGGGGACAGGGCCCCCCGCCTCCAGCGTCTGAGCCCCACCGCTCGCTCCCTGCCTCCCTCAAACCGCCATCGCCAACCGATCCTCCACGGATTCCAGGGGCGCGGTTTAAAAGGCCTTTGAAGTGTTCCCGTGGAGACGGAACCCTACGGGGAGAGAACAGCGTGGGCCCTGGTCCTGCCAGGCCTGGGGCTTTCCAAACTCAGAGCGCCCCCCCTCTCTCCCCCCCCCCCATCTCAGAACAGCGTGGGTGGGTCCGGCGGCTAGCACATGTGCACAGGCACTCCATACTTCATAAAACAGCGGGGGGGGCGCCGCACATCGGGAGCGTGACTGTTACACGCTAAAGCGTTAAAAAAAACGCACGCCGACGTGCCGCTGTCATCGAAACGTAACCGGGCTTCAGACCCCGGGCCCGGGGTAACCAGAGTCTGCGCAGCCTCACCTCCCACATCGCCTCTCAGCTCCGCTATCAAACCAAACACCGTTCCCCTCGCCGCACGCGGTCCGAGGGGCTCTGCCCGCGTTTGTTCAGCTCGCCTCGAGCGCACCGACCAACTTTTTACCCAGAAGGCTTTTCGGGGCAACGACCTGGACCCGCCTATTTCCGTGAACGCCACGCATAATTATCGCGAACTCGTTCGAGGTCACGCCAATTTCGGTTTCTGTCAACGCCGTCCGTCCGAGCCCAGGCAGGACGCTGACATTTACCGCTGCTGCTGCGGGTTCGACAGCAATTCCACACCTTCGACGGGCCGCCCTTTCGCGATGCGCTAGGCTTCCGCGCCAAATCAAATAGCGCAATTACCCACACAAAGCTCGCCGCTCTCCTCAGCACACAACTCCCGCTTCCTCTATGGCTGAAATATCCTGAGATATGAGGTTTCCGCTGTTCAGATTTGCTCAGCTTCATTTTTTCTGCTGAGGGTGCACTTCTGGAAGCCTTCCTCTGATTGGCCATTACGGGATGATTCATTTTGGATGGGAGTTTTTAATTCAGCCATTCCAAGCACAAATCGCCACAAAAAAAGCCTCGTCACAACAACTCTGCTGCAGAGTCAGGGTCATTCGACCCCCCTGGAGGGGGGCTAGCGGCCCCTCTCCTAAATGTGCCCCAAAGCCCTGACCCAACAGGAATTAAAAATTAGAAGAAAAAAACAACCGCTGCCTAATCGACACCCTTCCCCCCCCCCTCTCAGGTAACCTCCAAATGCGCTGTAGGCATTTTCAGATCTGGAGTCCTCCGTGAGATTTGCATTCACTTCACGAGATTAGGCCCACAGTTCGGCGCCTTCAACGCGTTCGCTGTGCCCGAGCTGCCCGGCAGGTGTTCTAGGAAAAACATCCCGCATTCCGTCTCATTTTTCACATATTTAGGATTTCGTTATTCATTTTTCACCTGCACGGACCCGTCTGCGCTCGTCGTGTAACTCGAATCACCGCGTATCCAACGGAAAAAAAAAGAAAACCGCTTGATTAAAAGAAAGCACAATAATTACATCTCTTTAAAAAAAACCAGAAACAGCTGAAACTAGTGGTGGGCGGAACACTGGCATTAATGTGAATACCTTTATGATACAGCACCACAGTGTGAATTCGGCCATATTGTGGATATTGTGAGACAAAGTGTTTTGTTAAAAAAGCAGGATGTGATACTTTTGTGGTGGCACGTGCACTTAAAACACAGGACTGAAGTAAAACCGAAGCTTGGGCATCAGCGCTTTGTTTGCCAT
Organism: Anguilla rostrata; assembly: GCF_018555375.3. Taxonomy (NCBI): domain Eukaryota; kingdom Metazoa; phylum Chordata; class Actinopteri; order Anguilliformes; family Anguillidae; genus Anguilla; species Anguilla rostrata. Next base: position 66,633,550 of record NC_057934.1, read on the forward strand.
TTAACTGGCTCATCTTAGCATGGCAGGTAAGAAGGAAATGCTCCAACTGAAACTAACACTAGCTAACTAACATACCAAATATACCATCTGAAGCACAGCATCCAAACACCTATCCACAGCAGAGCATAACACAAGATCACAAATCCGTTAGCAATCCGACAAATTTGTCGTGCAGTAGCTAGCTAGTATTAGCAAACTGCACAGGCTAATGTTACACCGCTATCAATAAAGTTCAATTAAAATTACACTGCTTGGCCATCATGTTGCAATCCTGCGCATTCCAACAATATTCTTTTAACTCTCAAGTTGTGGCTGCATGTGCAATGTCTGCTGAAGAGGACTGCTACTGCCACCACATGTTCTGTAAGCTGTGTGGCCAGGAAACACTTGTGCATCCCCGCCGCAAGTTCTGCATTCGGAGAGGGCGTTCGGTGCCAGGGGTAACGTGGTCACATGACATCGGTCACCGCTCAAACCTGGAGTCGTGAATGGGCTGGTGCTGCTCCCTGTTCCTTTTAAGAGTGAGAGCGAACTACATGCAGAAGGATTTAAAAACTTCAAGAAAAGTCGCAGTTACAAATTCCTAAGTTTAGGGGGTAAAATTTGAATTGAAAATTAAGTAGCAAAAAAAGCCAAAATTGAATTTTTTTGTGAAAAAAGATATTTTACTTGAATTTATATTTTGCCATTATTTATTACATTTTCAGTCGATAAGAAACCAATCTGTTTTGTGCTAGCTTTAGCACTGAGGTTACAGCAAGGCCCACAGTCTCGAATCAAATCCAGACCGTGCTAGCGTCCTGCTAGCGTCCTGCCAGCGTCGACCGAAGGACGACGTGCAGCAGGGAGGCATGGGAGGGTTCAGCGGGTTCAGCTTTCATTTAAACGCTCTTCGGCGACCTCTGCTGGCCAATCGGGCGCCCGTGAAAAAGGTCTTCCTCTGACCCCGTTCTGTGTTGGTTTAGCTGCGGTCTGCGGTGTGAAAAGAATCAGCTGGCGAGACCGCGCGCTTCAGAGGAGAGCCGTGGACGTCTGCGCGCTCCCCCGAATCGGCAGTTTGGGGGTGTGCGCATGAACGCGGCTGCGGTTGCAGTTGTATAATTGGACGTCCCAAATCAGGGCGGGGATTGGACAAGTTCCGCCCCACGTTAAAAATTTTTTTTTTAAATCGCACAATAAAAATATCACTAAGCGTACCGAGTCAAAGCATTACAATGTGAATTTTAGACATTACTGCCCAACCCCAAGCTGGAACCACTACAAAAGGACGGGAGTTAGTCCAAACTTCACCACACGGTTGTCTTATCCGTGGTCCGACGGTTCGCAGTTATACGGTTCGCTTCTCGCCGGCATCTTGGACCCGTTATGGCTGCTCCTTAGGAGCGGCCCGGTCCAGATGTATCCGGCCCAGAACCAGAGCCAAGACCCAGCAGCGGGACCGTAGCCTGGACAGCACCCTGGGCAGGACGCCTTACACTGTCTGTAAAAAAAAATCTGAGAGCAGCTCCTATGACACACCATGCCTCTGCTCCAATGAAAAAGAAGACATATCTATGACATATAAGACATATTCATATATGATGTCACGTGTTGGGCTTTGCCTGAAAGAAAGAATATGTCGCCTCTTTACCTGGCCCTTCCACGCAGGAGGGTCTCGGTGCATTAATGTACCCGTGACAGTGCTATTAACGCAGGGTCAAGGGTCAAGGGTCAAGGGTCAAGCATACGGACAGCCATTCCGCACTATTAGCACTGATCTGTGAACGGGCCACAAGGGATCACGTGCCTCAAACACAACAGCTAATGCCAAGCTGAACACACGCTCAATCACTCAGGCACATCCCTGCCTGTACCCAAATCAGGACCGAGACATCCATCAGTGTACTCTACTGTAATTAACACCAAGCGAAACTCATTGCTGGCTGTTCCCAGCCTATGCTGCCCCAGTGTAGCAAGGCTTTTAGCATCTTGATCGGACAGATCTTTGAAGCGTACTGCAGCTGCCACATATCGCCACAGGCAGCATGCACACACTGCAGCTCACTCCCAGCACCTCCAGCCTGGGGTAAAGCCCAAGAGCATGACCATGAAAAACCTTCTGCAAAAACTTGAGATGAAAACTAAAAGGAGCGTTACTTGAGCAACTACACAGCCAATCGCAACAGATTTTTTAAAGGGGTCTTTGAGCACTTCCAGCAGTCCCGAAGCATTGATACCTCAGCCTCACTCCGGCAGCCCAATCAGAAGAGCCAGCAGAGCAGAGCATCCTGGGAGGTCAGGACTGCAGGAGGGGCCATGAGGTTCAGTACAATGAGAGAGAGAAAGCACAAAAGACAAACCCATCCGTTTGCCGGATTAGTGAACGATTCCATTGATGGAAGACACTTTTTTTTTTGTTGTTTTGCAAATTCTCTCTCTGTCCGCCTAATGCCCCCCTCCCTCCCTCCCTCCCTCCCCCACACCGCTGAAAACCCCCGGCTCATTCACGACACGGGCCCCCTGGCGACGGCCCGACTGGGGGTCCCTTCACGTCATTGTTAGCCGTCTCCGGGGGGGGTACAGGTCTCCCGCGGCGACAGCGCGGCTGGCGAGGGTGGGGACGGAAGTGGGAGGAGCCAGAGGAGAGCATGACTGATTGCTACCCTCGCCCCCCAGGTGTTAAGCACAAGGTCCCCTTTGCTTCCGCTCATTTGATCTCAGAGGCCTGCCTCAGAAAGTGAAACCATCCCTTTTAGCATGTCATAAAGGAAATTGACTCATCTTGGCCTTTTTGTGTCCTGTTCTTTTTAATTTTATTTTTATCACTAGCTCTTCACTGCAAAAAAGAAGTTGTTGGAATAGCACTGATACGACTACTGCTGACAGTAACAGGTGTTCAATAGAAGTACGGAAGTGGAGCTTCTTCCGTTTGCAGTGACGAGCAGCATTTAACACAGGTCCGCTGTGTTCTTCATGTGGCAGCTAAAGCTAAAGTGGGCGGGGCCTGAAGGCCTTGAGATGATGACCTCAGAGGCACGAGGCCAAATCAAAGCCCAGGGCTTGTGGGAAGGGTACCGTAGCACCGGGGAGTTCTAAAAGCATGTGGAAGTCTGGCACAGAGGAAGCAGAAGATTTCAAAGGTCTTACTGCTCTCTGCCCTCCTGCCAGACCATAGTGAAAGCACCTAGGTCAACAAGATGGATGAACGTGACCTACTCTACCCCCACAATCATTCATCCCAGCCCCTGCCAAACACCCCCCCCCCCCTCGCAAAAAAACCCCAGCTCGATTGGAACCCTTGTCCATCAGATTCTGGCCCGGGCCCAGATCTTCAGTGTTTCTCTGTCTGTGCGAGAACGCGGAAACCCACAGTGTCCGACTCGGGCCCTTCAGACCTGTCAGAGAGGCAAGTGAGGAACTGCAGCATCACCGCCTGACCCCCCCGAAAAAAAAAGACTCCCAAAACAGTTCCCAAAAAGTTTCTAAATAAGTACATGAGCGCCGCAAAAAAAAACCGAAGACAGCCGCGAGAGGTCCTGGGACAACCTCAGCCGCTGGAGCCCAGGGTGCGTAAATCTGCCGTCAGGCGTGCGGTCAGAGCCGAAACGCCCCAGAAAAACAGCCAGCGGAGCGGCTCCCTGAAACAGGACACCGGACCGGAGTGGTAGCATAGCTCCCGCTGAAGCACGAGCGTCAAATTACCAACCGCGCGTAGGACGCGGGAAGGCTGCGATGGCGACGTCGCCGATCGTTCGCGTCGAGCGTAAAAAACATCAAAGTACGGCCACGAGGTCGCGACCGGGGCGAGGGTGACGGGACGCGAACGCGCGGTTTTTTTTTTCCCAAAAAGCCAGCCGCCACGACACGTTAAGACACACGGCGAATCGCACGGGAAGTTCTCTGGTGCGCATTAAAGAGGCAGAGATAAATCCTCTGTAGTTCGGCCGCCTCCGTGTCAGAGGCTGGGGGGGGGGGGGGCGGTTCCACCGCGCTGCGGAGAAGACAACGGCGACGCGGTAACGACAGCAGAACTTCAGCACGGCCGACTGCCCCGCCCGTCCGATTAATTAAGGCACTGTGTCGGTTAACTGGGAACAGCTGCGAGGGAAGAGCAGCAGGAGCGATTAATCAGTCTCTCCGCCGGGCTCCAGCTTCCCTCGACCGCGCCGCGCGACCGCTAGCGTCGTTAGCGCCGTTTATTTATTCGGACGACTACTTCTGCGGGCCAGGGGCGGAGACCCCTCCCGCCCTCCCGAAACGCCGGTCCGGCCGGTCTGTGAGGCCACTCCCTTCCAGGATAATAAACACTTCTCCCCAGGTCCGCCGTTCGTTAGAAGCTCGTTAAGACCCTGCTCACACTGCTGACCCGGGGGGAGAGATCTCGTTAGTACCAACAAAAAAAAAAAGGGCTACAGGCTTTCTGTAAGAGAAACAGAGGCCCGCCCCTCCAGGAGTCCTCCCACGGACGGCCATCTTGGTTCTTTCCCGCGCGGAAACAGGCTAATTTAGCCGCGCGCTGCACGTGACTGTGTTCCAGTTAAGGAACGGTCGTCCGCCTATCTTTGTGTTTCCACACATTACGACATAAATAATCTCTGTGTTTCCACATATCACGACATAAATAATCTTTGTGTTTCCACATATCACGACATAAATAATCTTTGTGTTTCCACATATCACGACATAAATAATCTTTGTGTTTCCACATATCACGACATAAATAATCTTTGTGTTTCCACATATCACGACATAAATAATCTTTGTGTTTCCACATATCACAACATAAATAATCTTGTGTTTCCACATATTACACATAATAATTTTGTGTTCCACATATCACGACATAAATATCTTTGTGTTTCCACAATCACGACATAATAACTTTGTGTTTCCACATATCACGACATAAATAATCTTTGTGTTTCCACATATCACGACATAAATAATCTTTGTGTTTCCACATATTACGACATAAATAATCTTTGTGTTTCCACATATTACGACATAAATAATCTTGATGTTTCCACATATTATCACATAAATAATCTTGATGTTTCCACATATTATCACATAAATAATCTTGATGTTTCCACATATTATCACATAAATAATCTTGATGTTTCCACATATTATCACATAAATAATCTTGATGTTTCCACATATTATGACACAATAATAATATTATAAATCCGGTCTAATATGTAATAGCGGACTGGATTTATAATATGACCGTTTTACCTCGTGACCCGAAAGCCCTTCTCCCCTCAGCGCCGCCATCGCGCAGCCGCCGCCGCCTGGGTGGTACAGATTCAGGCGGAGTTCGGGGCGGAGCCAGCAGGCGGAGCTTTTTAACGGGCCCGTTCCTCTCTCGGGCACTCGTCATGTTCCCCCCTGGCCCATTCCGCACAGCGAGGCCAGGGAGAGCCCGAACCCCCAGCCAGGCGCTGCCGCTCCTCCCCGTCCCGAACGAGATCACCCCCGTACAAATACCGGCGGGATATCGCCTCTCGATGGACGGAGACGGACCCGAAGTTTCCGACCAATGACGCGATCCGCTCGGGACTCGCGAGCAAAGTCAAGTGCGGGTCACGCAAAGGTCATCTCTGGAATATCTGATGACTGAGCGCATTGGGGGGGAGGGGGGGTCATCACAGGAGCAAGGTCTACTTATAAAATACAAAATTGGAGTGGGGGGGGGGAGGAATCAAGACAAAAAAAAGCAATGAGTAACTCCTCTGAAAGGTTTATGAGGAGGGTGCTTTGGGGAGCTAGGTCGACACGGAAACGCTTTTTGATTGAGTAACATCAAACGGGCAGGGAGCGTGGGGAAAACACATGAACTCATCTATGCGTTTGATTGGTCCTAGTCCACCGTGCCAGCCCTCTCAATGGGGCCTGTAATACGCAGACAGGGAAACCTGGAAATCCAGGGAAGGGGTTGTGTGTGTGTGTGTGTGTGTGTGGCACGCGCACGCCCACAGGTGTGTGTGTGCGTGTGCATGTATGTATGCACGTGTGTGTGTGTGTGTGCATGTATGTATGCACGTGTGTGTGTGTGTATGAGTATGTATGCGCATGTGTGTGTGTGTGTATGTATGCGCGCGTGTGTGTGTGTGTGTGTGTGTGTATGCACATGTGTGTGTGTGTGTGTGTGTGTGTGTATGTATGCGCATGTGTGTGTGTGTGTGTGTGTGTATGTGTGTGTACTAGAGGGGCTCTGGGGCCCCACACTCTCCCTGTCTGTGCCACTGAGAGGGCTGCATGGAGAGACACTGAGCCTCATGCTGGACAGGGCTCCCATGAGCCCAACCTTTCAGCCCCGCGCATAAAGACACGTTTACAAGGCTGTCCGTCACTCAAGAGCCACCGACAGGGGCTGATGAGGTCATAGCTACAGGCCAAAATGGAGAAATATCAACATCAATAAAGTGAGAAAAATGTTGGTTTTGGAGTTAAAAAGCTGAATGTTGGGCACAGCCTTTTCCACATGCGGGACATGTAATAGATTTTATCTTTCTTTTTTGTTCTGTTTTCAATATCTGCCATCTGAAAAAGACATTTCCGCAAGTGAAAAGGCTCTCGGTGCGCATTCACAGCACAGTGCTGGTGATTAATGTCACCTGTGCAGCGTCTGTATTCAGAGGCCTGGCCTGTGTGGCTCAGTGTTCAGAGGCCTGGTCTGTGTGGCTCAGTGGTCAGAGGCCTGGTCTGTGTGGCTCAGTGTTCAGAGGCCTGGTCTGTGTGGCTCAGTGTTCAGAGGCCTGGTCTGTGTGGCTCAGTGTTCAGAGGCCTGGCCTGTGTGGCTCAGTGTTAAGCAGTGTCTCTGGCCTGCGTGGCTCAGTGTTCATCATGACCTTCATCGCTGCCCTTCTCCTCTGCCTCTTCCCAAAAAGGAGGGAGCGGCAGCCCTCCTTGCCCCGGGGTCACGGGGGCGAGGCGAAGCCCCGGCCAATGCCAGAGCTTCATCTGTTCACAGGGCAACACAGGCCAACCCAAACCCATTCCCCTCACTCGCACAGACATGAGGAGGAGGAGGACGCCGTAAAAAGCAAAGAATCGGATCGGCGAGCGAGAATTCCTCCTTCCATCCCGTTTTCAGTCCTTTCCTCCCGTCCATGAAAGAATTCTGCTGTTCTGTTAACCTTTTCTTTCCTTTTATTAACCCGATGAATCAGTCGAAGGTCCACCGTAAAAATTACAGCTCCTAGACAAGCGTGTGGAGCTCAGAAGCTTCATTTCGGCAGAAGCAGCCTCCCCACCCTCACCCTCGTAAATCCAGGGCCGTCTCAGAGAAGCTCACACATCTGCGCCCGTCTTTCTCAGACGTGCGGAACAGAAAGCACGCTCGCTAATTTCCACAGCAAACCAGCGTGCGGCGGAAGGCACAGCTCGTTACACCTTAAAACGCTGTGCCCCAGGAGCGGCCGAGCGCCGGGCCAATCGGGGGCTTGGGAGGGGGATTTGGGCTCTCTAAATGTGTCATCACGCCCGTCCCACCAGAGCTGACCCCGTCGGGGGGGCGGCGGTGGGCCGCGGGACACGGTCGCTGACTCTGCCCGTAAATCGGGCCCCCGGGAGGGTCCGGGGCCAGATCTCCCCGGGCCCGGGGCGTTTGAAGTCCTTCCCAGGCCCTCAGATTTACTCCGCGTGATGTACGCCCCGTTTTTCCACCTGTCCCGCCCCGCCGGGACCCGCGGGCCCTCCCATAACTCGCCCGGACCCGGCAGGGGGGGAGCGGGGGCCCCCCGGGACCGTAAATAACCCGGTCACGCGGTCACGCTCGCTGAACTCCGAGCAGAGCTGTAAATTCAGCGGGCCGACGGCGAGGCATTTCAACAGTCAGGCTGATCCTTGAGTCCGCTGCTCCCCATTCCTGCTGCTCCGGGCTTGCTCCTGATAAAGGGGGAGCAGGCTGGTCTGTCTCAGACCTGCTACTGAGCTCACAGTCTGGGTGACGGGTTTCAGGTTTCTACACTTCAGCTATGTGCTGGTTTCCCACACTAAAAAAAGGTGTTATCTTAGCAGAAAAACATGACAGCTTTACAGCTGGAGCATTCAGGGTGCATTCAGGGTTTTACAGCCGGGGCATTCAGGGTTTTACAGCCGGTGCATTCAGGGTTTTACAGCCGGGGCATTCAGGGTTTTACAGCCGGTGCATTCAGGGTTGTACAGCCGGTGCATTCAGGGTTTTACAGCCGGTGCATTCAGGGCTTTACAGCCGGTGCATTCAGGGTTGTACAGCCGGTGCATTCAGGGCTTTACAGCCGGTGGATTCAGGGCCTTACAGCCGGTGCATTCAGGGCCTTACAGCCGGTGCATTCAGGATTTTACAGCCGGTGCATTCAGGGCTTTACAGCCGGTGCATTCAGGGCTTTACAGCCGGTGCATTCAGGGCTTACAGCCGGTGCATTCAGGGCTTACAGCCGGTGCATTCAGGGCCTTACAGCCGGTGCATTCAGGGCTTTACAGCCGGTGCATTCAGGGCCTTACAGCCGGTGCATTCAGGGCTTTACAGCCGGTGCATTCAGGGCTTTACAGCCGGTGCATTCAGGGCTTTACAGCCGGTGCATTCAGGGTTTTACAGCCGGTGCATTCAGGGTTTTACAGCCGGTGCATTCAGGGCTTTACAGCCGGTGCATTCAGGGCTTTACAGCCGGTGCATTCAGGGCTTTACAGCCGGTGCATTCAGGGCTTTACAGCCGGTGCATTCAGGGCTTTACAGCCGGTGCATTCAGGGTTTTACAGCCGGTGCATTCAGGGCTTTACAGCCGGTGCATTCAGGGTTGTACAGCCGGTGCATTCAGGGTTTTACAGCCGGTGCATTCAGGGCTTTACAGCCGGTGGATTCAGGGCCTTACAGCCGGTGCATTCAGGGCCTTACAGCCGGTGCATTCAGGGCTTTACAGCCGGTGGATTCAGGGCCTTACAGCCGGTGCATTCAGGGCCTTACAGCCGGTGCATTCAGGGTTTTACAGCCGGTGCATTCAGGGCTTTACAGCCGGTGCATTCAGGGCTTTACAGCCGGTGGATTCAGGGCCTTACAGCCGGTGCATTCAGGGTTTTACAGCCGGTGCATTCAGGGATTTACAGCCAGTGGATTCAGGGCCTTACAGCCGGTGCATTCAGGGTTTTACAGCCGGTGCATTCAGGGATTTACAGCCAGTGCATTCAGGGTTTTACAGCCGGTACATTCAGTGCTTATGCGAACTGCAGGGCTTTGTCGCAAATTCAGCTTTTTCGCCTTCTTTAAAAAGATTCTCAGTTACAGCATCCTCTTTCTAAGATCTTGTTCATGGAAGAACTGATGTCATACTTTAAATAGGGAAGGATAAACACACACACACGTACACACACACACACACACACACATTAGAAAATGATCATCTAGCTGAATAAGGTAAGAGGAGAGGAGACTAAAACAATAAGGCACAGACGCGCAGTGACTGACGCAGATCAGCGATGATCACCCTGCTGTTCCCAGCACTAGATCCATTAGTCTGATTCCACTGGAAGGCCCGTCTCTGTCACGCAGCCAGTACTTTTCGAGAAAGCCAAACACATTACATTACCTAGCCACCCTGCCTAATGCGGAGCGAGCAATAAAAAATAAACAAGGCCTGTGCGTATAACGGTCCATATACGCGCATGGCTTTTTAGCTAAACGGGCACTGTATGTGCACAGCACAGCTGGGACTCCAAAGGAGCTCTGCAGTCAGGGGGTGGGGGGGTGGGGGGCGAGTCTCCCCCCCCCCCCCGCCAGATGCAGACGTCGACCCCAAAAAGCAGGGCCTGGGACTCTTCTGGGAGAACACCAATCATGTCATCACTTTCACACATGGGGGAGAAAGAAAAGCACGTTCAGAGGCACGGCCGTCCGCAATTATACGGTCCCCAGAGCTGTGGCACTGTGGCACGCCTCGACAGCGCCAAGAAAAGCAGCGGGGAACCAATGAACCTGGAGCCGCGTTCCTCTATCGCTCTGCCGTTACTCTGTTCCCCTTAGCGCCCGCTTCGCCTCGCGAACTGCAGCTCCCCGTCGCCCCGTTCCCCAGCAGAGAGAGAGAGAGGGAGAGGGAGACCGACGTCCCCCAAAATCCCGATCCCCTACACTGCCTGCGGCTGTGCCTCCTGCCACAGGAGCCCCCAACACCTCAGGGGAGGGGGTGAGCAGAACAGCGAGAAAGAGAAACGGAGAATAGCAGACCGATAGATAAATGCAGATACAGCGTATCTGTAGACAGAACGATGGTCGGCCAAAAGCAGTGCACTGCACCCAGGAAACACCCAGCTCAAGCACCTGCTCATTTTTACACCACGGCAACAGGATCACGGCGATCACTGTCTGCCCACTGCCTAAACCTCTCACCTCTCATTTACAAACACACACACAGCCTCGCTCTTATGGCTGCACATGAGTGAGTCTCCAGCTCAGAGAGTGAAAACTGCATCCTGCAGGCGGGGAGTGAGTCCATCATGTACGCACACATACACGCGCGCACACACACAACACACACCACCACAACACACACACACGCACGCACACACACCACCACCACACACACAGCAACACACAAAACACCACACACGCACACACACACACACAAACGCACGCAAGCACACACACACACACACACACACACACACGCACACACGCACACACACACACTCAGAGCACAGACAGTCCCAGGACAGGAAGAGCTGTGCTGCTCTGAGCACTTAGTGACACAGGAAATCCACACGCAGCCACTCACACTAGTACAAGCGGCAGCACCTCAGCGCAGCGACGCAGAGGGAAACGCTGTGATGTAGGCTAAACAAATGGCAGCGTTGCCCCCTTTCGTCAAACAGCATGGACCCTTTCCATTTTCCGTTCCAGAGCGTTCCAGGTCCGAGTCTGACGTGCTTCCCGATACGCAGCTCTCAGTAACCCCGCCCCTGACCCCGCCCCCCGCTCACCGTTCTGCTCCTCCAGCTCGTTGCCGATCTCCTGGCCCATGTGCTTCTGCCGGCTGATGACCGCGGCCAGGGCGTCCAGACCGGCGTCCTGCTCTGCGGAGAGAATAAGGGCAGAGCGTCATCCCAGGTCACTCCTCATCACCGCCCCATCCCCCGCCCCCCTGTCCCTGTCCCCTGTCCCCATCCCCAACAGCCACAATCCCTCTGCTACAATCGCTTCTCAACAATCTTTGCATTAACAGTACTGCAATAGACAATACTGAACGTTTTGCATTGAAATGAGGAGGAAAGCAGTGCGTCTTTTAATCAGGTTTAAGGTCATCGATGCTGGAAAAGCAATGTGTAACTCTGAGCAGCGACTGCTTTCAGGTCACGAAACTGTTACGCAAAGCCACTTTCATTTCCCCCCGAATCTGAGAGCAACAGGGTCTACAGTCAGCGCTCTCACTCCCACACCTGCACTCCAAGAGCTCTGCAGCAGAGGCACACGCAGCCCCTGCAGCCCCGGAGCTATTTTAGGCCCTACAGGACCCAGATAACGGAGGACCACGTCTCTGAGTGATGAAAACTGAGACCGCTGTGAGTCAGAACCTCACAGGCAGATGCCGTGCACAGACCTCAGACCTCTATACCACAGTCATCTAACTGTGGCTGCTGAGGGCTGTGTCATAACAAGCAATCTGTTATGACACTGCATCTCCACTTATGGGGTAGAAGACTCTCAAATGGGCTCGTCGACAGGCAGGTCCACCCAGAGGATGGATGGATGGATGGATGGATGGATAGATGGAGGCCGGTACAGAAGCAGCCCCAGAAGCAAAGCTAGAGAGGAGGGACAGCAGGAAGCTACCTGCTCCCCTGACTGTACTGTACAGTGACTGAAGGGCTTATGGGTCAGGACTGAGTGACACATCCCCTCTGGGGTATGAGGGGAGCGGGGAGAGTGCTTCCACAGCCTTGCACATGGGAGGCTTGCTGTGCCAGCCTGAGGGTGGCTGTGAGACTGTGTGGGGTATGCATGTGACAGGGAAGGTGGGGGTACAGCGGCTGCGTCTCTCCTCAAACCCCCCCCCCGCCACCCCCCCACCCTAGTACTCAGAAGTCACTCTCAAGGCCCAGAGTGCACATCCTGGTCCCCGCACCAGCTGCTCTGAAAGCCTGCAGGGACTCTCCAGGTGCAATCCCCCCCCCCCGCCCCCCCCCCCATCGTGGCTCTAACCGCGTGCACAAATACATACGTATGCGCTCAAAAATGTCCCGGAAAAAAAAAAAAGCAAGGGGGGCAAAGACAATAAAGAAAATACTAAATTCCCCTCAAATTAGCAATTTGGAAGGAGGAAGCAATTTCCTGCGCCGTGATTTCACGGGGCAACAATTTGGGAGAGCAGAGAGGACGGGGTGTTGGGTTCCAGCCCTGACAGTGCGGAGCAGCGCGCCCCCCGGGGTGGGTCAGGGCGAGCTGCGCCCCCCCCCCCGCCCCCCAGCCCGTGTGCGCTCCTCCTGCTGTTATTCTAACGGAGCCATGGGGGGGGACAGGGTGTCACAGCGTTAGCACGCAGACGCCCTGTAGGGGGCGCTCCTCCTTCTCCGTGCCCGAACCGAACGCTCCGCTTGTGAACTCCCGAGGCGGATTTTTAACCGTGGTGACACACAGGGTCCTAAAGCACAGGCGCTGCGCGGGCACGAGGCTGGCCAGTGAAAACACTAATGAAGGCGCCGCGAACGACGGGATGAAGGCTAACAGCACGCCCGGCGGGACATCAAAGGCGCCAGAGCCAGGGGAGCCGGAGAGAGAGAGAGAGAGAGACCACCCCCAGCACATTACGTACGCGCATATGCATGTGCATGTGGATATGGACGCGTATGTGTATATGAACGAGTGTGTGCATATGCATGTTATTGTGTATGTGCACGTGCATGTGTATGTGTATATGAACGAGTGTGTGCATATGCATGTGCATGTGTATATGCACATGCATGTGAATATGGACGTGGACGAGGAAATGAACATGTATGTGCATGTGTATATGTATGTGAATATGTACATCCATGTGTATGTGTACATGCATACGTATGCGTTTATACATGTCCATATCCATGTGCACGTGAATATGCATATGTATGTCTATATGCATCCCGTGCATATGCATACATGTGTATGTGCATATGTATATGAATCATGTGTCTATGCACACGTATGTGTATGTGCATGAGTACAAGCGTGTGCAATAACAGAATATCACAGTAGGCGGGGCTTGAGGAGCATTAGAGCTCCCCATTGGCTGCTCACCTTCGATGATGCGCTGCTGCTGCTGCTTGATCTCCCCGAAGCCCAGCCCCCGCGTCTCCTCCGGCTCGTCAATCAGCCAGGGGTTCGCCGGGGCCCCCTGCGCCCCTCCCCCCGTCATCAGGGTCGACCTGCGGGGGGGCACGGCGAAACAGAGCACCTGTCCGTCAACCGCCACGACTAGCGCTAACGCTCAACATCGATTTCAGTGGCAGGAATAACAGACTGCACACTGCTGGAGGAAGTCACATCCGTAGCACTTGTGTTTCACCCAATACCTAACCTGTGCTCTCAGGAAACAACAAAAACGTATTTGCAACCCCTGAAATAATAAATACCATTTCCTCCTTTGATCGCTATTGACAAGGACTCCTGAGGAGGCATGTTTGTTTGTGTACTAACTTTAGGCCAAGGCAGAGTTTTTTGTGCACTGAAAACGGAGAGGGTTTGCAGGAAACCGTTCTGGATTATTATCTGCAGGCTCAGCGGCTGCAGATGAACTTAGCAGCAACGACGCGTCAGACTGAAGAGGGGGGCCTGCTGGGGCTGCATTAAGAACGCCACGCGGTTTTATGCTATTCTTGCGCTAATCGAGAAAAGCCGGTTCCAAAACTCGATGCGGTCGTCCTGCTGCCGCAAGGACTCAAGGTCCTTTCAGAAGCAGCAGACTGCCTCAGACGAACCGCCAGTCATGAGCACAGCGCCATCTACTGGCAAGAGGGCAGCATCACTTCTGAGACACACAGGTAGGCTTGACTTCATGAGTGTTTCTCCACATACGAGGTGCCTAATCCTAGCCTTTAGCCCCACCGCTCAGCTGAATATAGAGCCCCCGTTAAATGGCTAATGTAAAAAAAATAAATTAAAAAAAACATTGAAACTGGTCCAATTCTGGCAATAGTTGGTGAAAAACAAGGGCTTAAGTAATAAGGTAAGGGCACAACCCCCCTGGTCAGTCGCTCTCCAAGAGGACGATGTCCCGGCATATTACCCCAAAACCAAATTTTTCCCTCACAAGAGCACTTTTCACACCACAGTCCATTAATACCAGAGAGCATGGAAACCTATGAATGGCTGTGGAGATGGGCACACCACTAAGCACGGCAGAAGAACACCCTGCACTGACACCCTTACTGTGCCAGACACCCTGCCAAAGCTCTCTGCCACTGAAGTTTGTGAAAACTGTGACATCATCTACGCTGCCAATACTAAAAATATAAAAGAATCTCCACTCCCCCCCCCCCCCCCACCCCCAAAAGAAATCCTGTTTCCCATCAACGTCTTTGGTAAATTATTCAATCTTGGCCGTTTGCTCTCTCTGCCAGTGTTTGGGACAGGCTAAATGGAAACATAAGAGTAAACATGTGAGCGCACAGCAGTGTGTGTGCTGTCTGATCAGTTTACAGCCAGGCTACAGCTGAACCACACACAAAAAGCACTGTGCTGTCAGTCACCAGACGAAGTGCCCGAGCTGAAAAAGCAAGAACACAGAACGCACCAGCATCACTCGCCTGATGCCCATGGACAATGCGAATTATTTCATTTTCAACAATCGTGTTTATGTAGTACTGATCATACATCAGTAAATATCAGTTTCTTGAACTGCATATTCTCGTCTTATAGAAAATGTAACTCACCTACAAACAAGAAAAAAACTATTATGGACTTGTTTGTAATATGGAAGAGTCGACCAGTTTGGGGAAAAACGGAAATGGAATTTCATCAGGAATAAAAGAGGAATGTCATTTATAGTGTCAGCTGCACAGCATAACTGCAATAGCTCAACTGATCAAATCCTTATGTGGCTTTAGAACAGACTGTCCGTGATTGGTGCTAATCGAGGTTGCTTCACCTCCGCTGAATTCCTTCTTTTTTTTCTTCTTCTTCTTCTTTTGGACTACACGCACAGGAAGAGGTCATGTTGAGGCTATTTGAAGCACCGTCTCTCTTTTGCAACGAGCTACGACCGGTCGTCCGCTAGCAACTGCCGTAACTAGAGGTTAGCGCCGGGCGCTAATTTTTCCCGACATGTTTGGTAACTGTCCCGCGGCGGAGCAGCAGGGAAGCACCGCGCTTCCTCCCGCCTCTCGTCCGGCGGTGTCGGCGGCGTGAAGATGAAAGTTTATCCAATTAGGCGCCCGCTGGGCGAGCCAAGTTAATAAAGCCGATCCCAGTCACACCAAAGCGCGGCCAGGCGATTCTGATTCTGATTCTGAGAGCCACATCTAACTAATTACAACTTTTTGCTTTACGATCAAATATAAAAGAGACGGTTCTGAGGGGGGAAAAAAGGGGGGGAGGCGGGAGGGGGGAGTAGGTTCTAAGCTTTGAAAGATGGCCGCCGTGTCCTTTTCTGCTTGATTAAAGGCTAATCTTCCGCAAATTGTATTGTTTCATGAATATGGTAAGCCCCCCCCTACCCCTTAATAAAATGAAATGGCTTAGATTAGTCAAGCAAGGCTAATTCCCACACCCCAGAGAAAGACCACACACTTGGCAACCCCCCCCCCTCCCCAAAATCCAATTTTAAAGTAATAAAATAATGTTGTATTGGTCTGACTTTAAAAAGTAAAGACACATGATGAAAAAAATGGCCATGGAATGAATTAGTTGGAATTTCACCAACAATACCAGAGTAAATGGAATAGGCCTAATGAACATTAAATCTTTACCTCAACTTTTAATGGCAAAATGACCACATGGTTTCATCTAAATCAGCAAGGCAGTAAAAGATGCAAAAGGAGTTGCTTCAGATTGATAAATAAGATCTTAAACCCCTCAATTTGATAAATCACTGACTGATTCTTCACTTTACCATCAAGTCATTTTACTCCTTCTCAAACACATTGCAAATCCCGTCTTTTCATGCGAGGCATATGGTGCCATTTGTGGATCTCTGCTTTAGCTCCTGGCCCCAAGAAGACCGTTCTGTAAGAGCCTGATGCTGTCTGACAGAGCAGTCAGACCTTCCGTTCATAAAAAAAGGGGGGGCAAAAGGAAGCTCAAGACACAGCAACAAAACTTCACTTCCCTTCCTGTCCAAATACATGTCACACGGATCATCCAGCTCAGGCTCAATACAGAATAATGACTGCTACTGTACCGAGCTGTCGGGTGGAATAAGGGCTGTGCGCGCACGCAGGACGCAGCCTGCAGGTGGCGTGTAGCCTCTCCTTCCGCCCGCGCGCGAGAGGATGTGGGCTCAGCGGACGGCGTCAAAGCGCGAAAGCGGGGTTGAGGGGTTACTCTCCCTTAACAGCCCCCCCCGTGCTCAGTTTCGGGACAGCGCCGAGCGTGTGATCGCCAGCGCGGAACTGAACGCTTAACGAAGGAAATCAAAAAAGAAAGAAGGTCAGCCGGAGAGAAAAAGGGGCAGCGAGACACTTCCGACCGTCCCGGAGCGGGTCACCCAACAGGGTCAGGCCAGGTCAGGGGGAAGAAATCTGCACATTTCTGAGAGCAGCTGACCACGGTCACAGCTGCTGAACTCTTCACTTAAATCACCTCCGGACCCAAGCAGCCATCAGACATATGGCAAATCTAACAGCGCGACAAAGGTAGATGTGCCAGGCTACCTGTATAACGCTTCATAAGTGAGATGTACTAATTAATGCTTTTGTTAGCTTATTTAGTTTCAACCAGCCTCTTGTCTGCAGAAGCACCCTCAGATTCCAGTGCCAATCAACACCATGCCAGAAGTACCTTGAAGACTCTGGCTCTGTGACATCACCCCGGAACATGGCGTTGAGCTGCTTTTCCCGCGTGACGAGATCATCCACGAGGTTCTGCCTTCTGTCGGCTTCCGCCTGCATTCTGAAGGTTTTGTTGCGTTAAAGGCCGCCAAACAGAATTTCAAGTAATTTTCACCGTATTATTAGATCAGGGATGCGGGAGCTTAAGAAAGAACAGAGACGCTGGCTACCGAAGGGATCTCATTATTTGTAGCACACTGCCCTCTACAGGCAGTGAATGGTAAAAACTGTTATCGCCCAACTCAGGATGGAACTCTCAGGGCTTCTTGCACAACTCCCCTCACAATGCGAGTCGGATTTGGCTAAATGCTTCATTCGTCTAATGACTTTTGTTTCCATCGTGTTAAGCGCATTCCTCCTCAGGTAGGAGAAGGAGGGCCAGTCACTGAAAAGGGGCTGAAAGGATACATGCGTCGCGAGGATGCAGCCCTGAGAAGAGTCTCTCTCAGCTGGGCCACATGCTGCTTCAGCCTCTGGAGAGATGCTCTCAGGTTCATGTTGAGCTGGACAAATATAAAAAAGGAACAAAGTACACATAGTTATCATAACTGGACAAAAAACACAACTGATTAATTCAATCGCAACTGACCAGCATTGTGACATGGAGGTCAAAGAACTGGACTGGCACCCAACAGGATGCTGGTTCCCACACATACTTTACATTAAATGGTAAATGGACTGCATTTATATAGCGCTTTTATCCAAAGCGCTTTACAATTGATGCCTCTCATTCACCAGAGCAGTTAGGGGTTAGGTGTGTCTTGCTCAAGGACACTTCGACACGCCCCGGGCAGGGTTTGAACCGGCAACCCTCCGACTGCCAGACAAGCGGTCTTACCTCCTGAGCTATGTCGCCCCACATTACATTACATTACATTACAAGCATTTAGCAGACGCTCTTATCCAGAGCGACTTACACAACTTTTACATAGCATTTTACATTACATTTTACATTTTACATATCCATTTATACAGCTGGATATATACTGAAGCAATTCCGGTTAAGTACCTTGCTCAAGGGTACAACGGCAGTGTCCTTACCCGGGAATCGAACCTCCGACCTTTCGGTTACAAGCCCAGTTCCTTACCCACTGTGCTACACTCCGTCCGCAAGTGCCAAACTGCTGTTACACCCTTGAGACGGGTATTTAACATAGACAGCTAAACGCTGTAAATTATATTAAATTGGTCGGTAAATTATACATTTTAAAAAAACGGAAGCCATGTATCAAAGTTACACTGGTTGAGGGGGTGTGCTATGTGATTCAATAATATTAAGCGGCTCCTAATAATCCTTCTTATCATCCCTATAATGATAGCAATTAACTTGTTCACCTTAGCGGGATTCCCTCCAGTTCTCTGTTGCCTGTTCCTCTCATGAATATTTTCTGCAATTTCCTGAGCGAGACGGCAAGTGGCATCATAATTCTGTAACCTAGAGATCGGAGAAGAGAGATCTATTTTAGAAAGGCTGCACGTCATACAATTGAGTTGTATTCAAATGTGTCTTTATTGTACAAGCAAGTACATTCAGTATCGTTAACTAACAGACATAACGTGAATATAATACAGTATCTCTGTCTTCCTGATCCGCTAGCGTTACTCTCTTGTGAAGTGAAGCCACATATACATATGACATGTGTCTACTGTTCATAATAACTCCACATAAAGGCTTCTCACAGGTAGGCTAGCAATTGTAAAGTCACAAATAAATAACTGGATACCACACGGTTTTACAGCTAGCTAGTCAACATGAATATTTGCTGCTATATTTCAAGCTTTCTACTCTAGTCATTTATATCGTTAACTCTTAATATCCCAAGTAGCTGTATTAAACTAGCTACGTACTGTACGTGACAGTATGATACAACAGCTCCAGTATTCTTAGTCTGTCGTCGATAGAGCAAGCACTCGTGATTCTCATTTACAACTAGCATGATGCGGTAGATTTAGCAAGTAAAATACCCTCAACTAACATTTATATGTAGCTAGTTCGAACCGACAACACAGAATAAGTAACAATTTACTGTGCTTTTGCGTAGGATCGCTACCACTCAAACTGACAATCAAGGATATTTTTGTAATTTGTTTGAAAATCTGAAGTTTCCATAGCCGTTCAAAGATTGCAGTCTAAACTTGTGATATGCTAGTCTAGCTAATAAAGGGGTACTACTGTATCACGGAATCCTTTTGTGGGGCACTTACCACGGATCTTGAGACATAACGATCAGCACAACACTAGCGATATGCGTCTGTATTTCACTAATATGCTGTAACAGCTAACAATTACAATGTAAAGAGAAAACAAAACAGCCAAATCGACATTCAATCCGACTTCCTCGTAGTACATCCAAACGGTATGCCGTGAGGGATAAACAATACGAAACGCAAATACGAAACGCTACTCTTTGCGCCGATTAAACCGTTGTGTACTGCCTTGTCCCCACCAACCATGGTAAGTTCAAGAATTTTGGGCAGGGCTGTCCAATCTTATTCGACAAAAGCCGATGTTGGTGCAGATTTTTGTTTTAGCCCAGCACTAAAACACCTCAGTATAGGGTGCTTTTCAAGGTGATTGAAGACCATTATTAGTTAATTGGTTTATTCAGGTGTCATAGTTTCGATAGATTCTTTGCTGTCCAGTTCAGTGGAAATTTCCCTTAGGCTTCACCATAGTTGCAGTAACAACAAGCAGTCACACAATACAGGCCACAAACAAAACAGTTCAGCAAATATAGGCTCAGGCAACACAGGCCTCAAACAACCCAATACACAGACAACATGACAGCCAACAGAGCCTCAGGTGCCTGACCAGTACAATAGAGTGCTGTGGTATGAGATTAATTAGTCAGAACGTGAAGGATTCCTCAAATAAATGGCACATGGAATGAAAGGCTTCTTCCATATGTTTTTTTTTTTTAAGGCTGTGGGTACTCTATAGCACCTCCCAGAAGGGAGCATGTCAAGCGCATTATGAAAAGGATGTTGAGGATCAGCCAAGATTTGCTGAGCCTTGTCCCTTTTGAGCAGCACATTGATCTTGGACAGTGGTCTCTGAGGCTTGCCTGTAATTCTGCTGGCCATGCTTACAATCTTTGCCAGTTTGCTTCTTTTCTTGGCCCCGAGGTTCCTGAACCAAGTCGAAGTGTTGATTAGTCAGAACGCTTTCAATGAGACGTTAGTATACCCGCTCTAAAATGTCCCTACTTATGCAAAGCTGTTTAACTTTCTCAACAGACAGAGGCATTTCCTTTACATCTGAGATTTTCATGACAGAAAAAGTTAACAAAAAGCAAAGCAAGAAAACAAAAAAAAAAACAAAAACAAATTTAAACTAAACAATAAATTCACAGAAATATGAAATATATTTCACATACTAAATAATCTATGATGCTGGTATGTTTCTTGTAAAATAATACATTACAAAACCGTATTAAATATCTATATGAAAGCGCGTCTTGACATTGAAGCCCCCATTTCCAGCCAAGCTTTGCCAGGTTTTTTGTTTCATGGCCAAACATCTTGTGTTTGGATAAAAACAATAAATTGTTGCGTGAAAACTAGTTTGTAACCTCTTCTTGGAATACAGTTGATCATATGACATTTCACTTTCTTGGTATAAAAACATAGTTGTTTCAGGGACATGCTACTATTGGTGCTCGAAATTACCAGAAATGTAATTTCATAATTACAATGGTGCACTTTCTATTTTTTTGTCAGTGGTGCAAAAATTAACCCTCTATTGAAGAAAAGGATTAAGACAAGAGCAAGGGATGTAAGACAAGACATTTGATATCTGTTTTATAATTAAAGAATACATACAACTTTCATCTTTCAACAAGTTAATATACATTAATTAAACATTTTTAATATATAGATCATTCCAGTTCATTCCAGTCTTTGCTGATAGAAGTTCATTCTGTCGATTGTGTTAGCCATTGCATATCTAACACCAAACGATAAGAAGGTGAATTTGTTATCTTTAGAGTGGTGTTGTGTAAATACTGAAGGTAGGCAGTATGCTGTAATGGTCAAGCAGCAGTCTTTTTCTGGACCTGGGGGGGGGGGGGGGGGGGAACACTTGCAGAAGGCTATGCCGCAGGGTTTCAGGGGAATTTTCCATCCTGGATCCTGCAAAAAAACATAAACACGGTGATCACATCTTCGTACATGACAACGGATCACATGACCTTCACCTGGATTCCCTGGATTGAATAAAACACACGGGAACAGCTCCACGAGGCACTCGGGCTGAACACACCAGGAGGGGCAGGACAGGTGACGGAGAAACAGCTCGCGAGCATGCTCCAAATACCCTCCACGCCGACAGAGTTCTCCAACAGGACAGCTGTGGATATAAGCATTTCGCCGGTGGACACCGCCGCAGATGCGGACGTGGCAGCTGTGTCAAACTTAAGAAGGCCACGGTCCCATTCGTACTACAGTCTTGAGGATGCGAAGCAGTATGGGGAGGTTACGGAGAAAGCGGACGTCCAAATCAGACCGCGCTCAAGGTCCTTCTACAGCTATGAAACATCGGAGAACTATAACGAAGAAAGTTTCACCAGGGCAAACGCCAGGAGTCCGCCAGAAATCTCTCTTCTGCCGAGCGAAGGCAGGAAAGAGATGAGTGTGGATCCAATCCTGACAAGGTTACTCGCTAAGATGCCAAAGGCAAGCATTAACAAAAACAGTCCATCAAAGGAAATGAGCGGTATGTTAAACTTCAACCTCAGTCTTTTTTTTTTTAATTGAAATTGCACGTAAGACTGAATTTTTTGTTTTGCCAAGCAATTATTGTTGAACTTAATGGATTTGCTGTATCCTGTATAGCATACATAACCGCTTAAAGGTTTAAACATTAATATTATTCAGTGCTTTGTTTGTTCTCTAGCAGAAAAAAATGCAGTCAAATTGCAGAATCTAGTTTTATTCCTCTTTAATTGAACACTAATATTTGCACCCAGTGCATCATCGAAAGCTGAATGAACACAGGCTATGACACAGACCCTCTAGTTGTAGTACTTGGCAGACATCCATTCTATCTGATTCCCTTGAACACCCTGAACCAAAAGAATATCACATTTTTCACAGGTGCCTGTGGCTGGTCATTCCTGGTACTCCCTCCATAATAGCAGAAAATAGAACCCCTGTTTGGTTTCAGAGGGACAGTTTAATTTATTTCAAGAAGGCACATTCACCCAAGCATGTACCAACTGTCCTTATATTTGAATCCGACCAAACCATGAACCATGGAAATTTTGCGGAATACATTTGTTCTTGAGTGAAAATGTGTTTATGGTCAGGCCACTGCCAAATGCAGCCAGCAGCCACATAGGGCAATACAAAATTGGCGCAAGGATCAGCCACACAGAAAAATAATAATAATAAATTTTATTTATAAAGCACTTTTCAAGCAGTATCTCAAAGTGCTGGTGTTCAGTGTTAAATCGACTCTTACAGCATACATGTGGTCCCAGTTGGACTCAAACGTACTCTGTTAGTGTTGAATTACTATGCAGGGAGGGAGGGTGCCAGAATGGTGGTGTCTCATTGTGCACCAGCAACCCCCACTGCACAGGTGCACCGTGTCGGTGAGCTGATCAGGCTGACTGCAGACTGTGGCGTGACAAGAGGAAATGGCTGACATCGGATGCTTCAGAGGAGAGCACATGCTCTCTCCTGAACTGACAGTGGAGTCTGAGCACCGCAATGCACGTACGAATGGGCATTCCAAATTGGGAGCAAAAATGGTGTCAAGTATTATTATTAATATTAGTAATGCTGTGTGTATGGAATTCTCAGACAGGTTCTGTTTCGGGGGCTCAGCCCAAAGAAATGCATGTAGTTCTGAAGGTCCTCTCGGAGGCAGCGCTATTTATTGTTATAAACAGTGAAATTCAGATGCATTCATTATCAACATCACATGATGTCATGGTTTGCACAGATGGATTTTGGCACAGCAATATGTAAACATTGCAACATTTCAAATTGCACAGACATGTAACACGTGGAACAGCTTCAGTGTATGCCGAGAAAGTGATAAACTTGCAGGCAAAAGGCCTATGGAAATTATCTTATCATTAAAACCCAATACACATTCTGGCACATTTGGAATAAGCACAACGTAACACCTCTGAGATCCGACAAAGCCACACAAAGCTCTTCCACTGAGTACCTGAGAACCTTTTTTTGTTTTTTTCCCCGCAGGCAGCAGAGGCAATTTAAAAGGCGAGCCCATGATGACCATCTCCGAATCGGACAACTGGGAGATCAGCTCTTGCTCCGGGATGAAGTACGGCCAGTTCGTGGACTGGGAGAAGATCGACCCCGAGTCTGCCGAGCGCCACCGGACGATCCTGAAGAGCGACCAGCGCGAGCTCAAGGCCATGGGTCGGAGCGGCTACTGGTCCACGCCGCACACGCTGAGGGCCAAGGCGTACTACCACATCATCCACGGCCTCAACAGGAGGTCTGCCACGCCGGACAGGGACATCTACCAGGAGCTCGCCGGGCAGCTCTTCGGAGAGCACAGGATGAGCACGCACCCGTTCCCCGAGTACATGGAGAACGGCCTGATACCCAGGTACTGCCTCAACAAGGCGGGCCTGAACTCCGTCAAGAAGATCCTGCTCTGCGTGGGGAGGCGCTTCCCCGAAATGAACTTCTGCCCCATCCTGCCGGCGCTAGCGTCGCTGCTCCTGCACTTCAGCGAGGACGAGGCCGAGTGCTTCCACAGCGTGTGCCGCCTGGTCGCCTACGACGACCCCGACAAGCGCTACATAGACCAGACCTTCCTCACCTACCGGGCCTCCTGCATGACCTTCGGCGACCTGGCCAACAAGTTCTGCCGCGGCGTCCGCAAGCTCATCGCGGCCTCCAACCAGAACCTCTTCGAGTTCTACTCCGACTGGATCGTGTGGATCTTCGCGGACCTGCCCTTCACCTACGCCATCCGGGTCCTGGACGTGTACCTCCTGGAAGGCTACAAGGTGCTCTACAGGGTGGCGCTGGCGCTGCTCAGCCTGTACAAGGTGTCCGTGGCCTCCCGGGTCGCCCACGTGGAGGACTTCCGGCAGGACATGAAGAGCTTCGTGGAGAACATCGGGCGCCACGTCACCACGGAGAAGCTGATGGAGAGGGCCTTCAGCATTCAGCTCGCCACGCGGAGGGAGCTCCACGCCCTCTTCAACGCCAACAAAGACGCCCTCGTGCAGAAGGGCATCAACAAGCACCAAAACACGTAAGCGACGGAACGGTGTAGGTGCTGTCGTAGAGACACCGCCGCAGTTGTGATCGTCTGTCAATGAGCACGATATGCAACGAGTGACGAGAGATATGCAAATGAGGAACACTTCTACCCTATAACATAGCCAATTCATGCTGTTTGTGGAGAACCTTGCATGTTCTAACTATACTGTTTGAAGAGAACACCTGGATTAGAATGGGGCAACACCAAAATGTAATTGTCCATAGCGATATAACTGTATGTTCATAAAAGTCAGTGTTTGAGGTCATAAGGTACTTAGGTAATAACCCTTATAGAAACATTATTCTTACTGCTAATTTTACAGCTGAAGTTCAAAAGTCATTTTGAATGGAAAGGCATATAGGATCTCAGTTTGGGGGTAGAACAGGTCAGTCAGGCAACGTGTGTTTTTTCATGAAGGCAGTCATACATAGCGGTGGATCTGGAGAACTTCAGCTCCAGTGTGGTAACTGGGACAGAGATGAGGATCGTCTGGGCCTGGATTCCAGAGCGCTTTGCCCTCTTCCCTCCCACCATACTCTTCAGCACCAGCGAGCACGGACACAGCCTGGCCTCGTAAGTGTCCTGCATAACGACAAAGCTCCTGCCTGGTGTGTGTGTGTGTGTGTGCAAGTGTGTGTGTGTGTGTGTGTGATGCGTGCATGCTGGTGTGTGTGCGTGCGTGCGTGTGTGTGCATGCGTGCGTGTGTGTGTTCGTGTGTGTGTGTGTGCGCGCATGTGTGTGTGTGTTTGTGTGTGTGTGCATGTATGTGTGTATGTGCGTGCGTGAATGCGTGCATGGGTGTATGTGTGCGTGTGTGTGTGTATGCGTGTGTGTACGTGTGTGTATGCGTGTGTATGCGTATGTGTGTGTATGTGTGCGAGTATGTGCGTGTTTGTATGCGTGTGTGCGTGTGTGTATGCGTGTGTGTGTAAGCGAGAATGTGTGCGTGTGTGTGTGAGTGCATTCTCATGTGCTGGTTTTCATTCCAACCAATTCCCACTCATGCAAGTGTGCAGTTATCTGCATAATCAGTTAGGTGCATGCACTGTGCCTGTGTCTTTCCTCAAAATACACCGTGTAAAACCTTTCTTGAGTTTCCTAAATATAAACTCAGCAAAACAATAACCCTCCACAAAGGGAATTTGATGCTCCTGATCCAAATTTGACCATAGTTTGAAACTTTTTGTTTTAGTTCTGTAATATTCTAAACTTTTGCATCAAAACTCCATCACTTGTAAAAAAAAAAAGAAAAAACTATTCAACTTTTAACAACCCTAAAAAACACTGCAGGGCATGATAAAATATGAGAAAATCAAATAAAGTTCCAATCATGTAAAACTTTCACCGAAAAGGCATATTTCAGTGTTTTTATAGCCTTTTAATACAATAGTACCCTTTTGCAATTTGAATCCAGTCCTGGGTACTGTCTTACACAATATGACATTATTTTCTAACTTGAACAGGGAAAGGTCTGTTGTATAATTATCTTGTAAGCAATAAATCCTGAAATTCAGGACATATCTATGCCAAAGGAATTGTTTAGGATGCCCTTAGCCTTGAGTTACATAACTCTGAAAGGGCATGTTTTCGGTCTAAACATGTTTTTCAGTAACCCACATGATTGCATATCCTTTAGCCGAGTGCTTTGGGCTAAAGTTTGCCCACAGTTCAAACGACTTCTCTCCAGTTCCAAGGTGTTAGCCAGTGATGAGAATTTCAGCTCTTGCCCATCTCTAAGACAGGGGATGTCCAATCTTATCTGAAAAGGGCCAGTGTGGGTACAAGTTTTGGTTTTAGCCCAACATTAAGACACCTGATTGTACTTATCCATGATCCTTGATTGAAGACCACGATTAATTCATCGGTTGAATCAGGTGTCGTAATACTTGGGCTAAAACAAGACCTGCACCCACACCGGCCCTTTTCTGATAAGATTGGACACCCCTGGTCTAAGATATGTCCTTATCCTGCAAATATATGTGTAGCCTTGAAAGTGGGTGGCATTAAATTGAGTACACTCAGTGGGTACACTCCGAAACTGGGCCTTCTTAACTATTACCAAGTTATTTACACTGCTTACCCGGGATTCAATGAAGGTGGCGAGATCTGTTGATTATTCTCACCAAAATGATTTTACAGTATGTGATAAAATCTACAACTGAAGTTTGAACTGAATCTTTGTGTCCTTGAGTGTATTTCAACACACAATTGTCGCTAGGAAAGTGAAGGTGTCACTAATAGCCTTTTTGCTTTCTTGTGGTTGGGGGGGTGGGGGGCTGGGGGGGGGGTCATGGGGTAGGTGGGGAGTAGGTTGTGGATGTGGCCGTTAGAATCTTTTTTTTTAACCAGCTGGGGGCCGAAAGGATTTTATGCCATTAAAAGCCTCATTGTGACTTTTCCTTTCATTTGTCACCCCGAGCTGACGCTTCGGTGAATGCGCTCACCGTTCGGGTGCCCACCGCATAGCCGGGTGGTCCTCTCTGCATGTCTGCATGTTACCGCAATTAAACAGGACCGTCTCTGGAAAGATCACGACCCTCATTAGACTGTCCGCCTTTCAAAGGTCACGAGGGTCGGTGGCCGCTCACCTCAATAGGAAAGCAACAAAGGACCAAACGCCATTTTAAAGAAAGGGTTACGTGTATGGCTGACACATAACAGCCAGCAATAGTGTAACGATGCTACAGCCGTCTGTGTGTGGCAGCCATTACTTCTGTACTCAGTAAACGGGCTCTCATTAAATGTGGCAATTGCATCTCTGAATCTCGCTCTTGAAATTGTGAAATTTATGTTGAAAAAGATGCTGTGAACATGTATAAAATATAAACTTGCGTATACATCAGTGTGCTCTGTTTGTGTTTATCGGAAATCGGCAATGACCTTGCAGTAGTATGCGTCCAATAATGTAAAATTCATACGTTACAGAGAAATCATAATTGCCAATGGATGCTTTTCATTGCAGGTTTTATTCCCATGTTGAGGGTTACGAGCCAACCGTCTTGCTTTTGAAAACTGTAGATGAAGGGGTGAGTCAAAGAAAATCGAAGCCCACAATGACCGAGGAAGAGTAAAGAACAAATAGCATTTCAGTCTATAACAACTTAAGTATCCCCTTCTGTTTTAAAGGTCTGTGGTGCCTTCCTGTCATCGGACTGGATTGTGAGAACAAAGCATGCTGGGAAAGGCCTCTCTTTCTTTGGGACCGGTGAATGCTTCGTGTTTACCGTGAGTGAGGGTGTCCTTTCATGCAGCCGTGAACATTGCAGATCCAGGAAAGGCCTATATTTGAACTCAATGATAACAAAATGTGAAACATTTTCACTATATCGATTATTAGCATTATTAGCGTAGATATTAGCATAGCTGGCTTTACATATAACTTGATTGATTTTAACTCCCAATGATTCATCCTTCAGCTCATGTGAAAGGACAAATGATTAGAACCATGAATCGTGACAGAGGGTTTATTTTGGACTGCTTCAGCCCTGTTCCTACCCTTCCCATGCCTTGATGCTGTCTGGAGCTCCAGATTCATCATCCGGCTCCTCTAAAGACAGCACTATTCCAACCATACCATTTGGTCTTCTCCTATTCCTGTTATCTTTCACCTCAGCTGTAACCTGTTCAACCCATTTTATTTGCTGTCTACTACTTCGACACCAGGCTGGCCAGAGGAGGATGAGCTCCCCCTCTATAGCTAATTTCCTCTCAAGATTTCTTCTCATTGGGGAGTTTTTTCTCGCTGCTGTTAGAGAGGCTCCCCACCATTGGGAGTTTTTTACCTCATGTACCTGCTATTTGGGGGTTCAGGCCTGGTGTTTGGTCTGTTTGCTCTTTTTGCTCTGTCTCTTGCCTGGTTACTTTGTAAAGCGTATTTATGACCGTTCTCTGTAAAAAAAAAAAGTGCTATATAAATAAAATTTAATAGCAAATTTAATTGAATTTTAGCTGCGGCCAGGGATGGAACGCTACCAGCGACCCATACTCCAGCTCTCGGACGTCCTGGACAGAGCTTCGCCCCCGCCCAAGTCTCCAGGCGCCCCTCGGACCACTGCTGCTCCTGGGAACGACGACGAGGTCACGCCCACGACCATGACCCGTCCTGCGGGCACGCCCCAGAACCCCAACTTTCTGACCGTTCCCTTCCCCGTCTCCCCCGGGGGATCCCCGGTCGTATCGCAGAGGAGAACCAAAGCGGAGCGCCCCCTTTCTGCGTCCATGTTCATGGCAGGGGACGAGGACAGGCTCATCATCGGTAAGCAAGATCGCGTCCCTTTCCTAGGAGCCCAGACAAAGACTGCGTACTGAACAATAAAGATATTTTTCACATTTCGAGAAAACTTAGAACATTGAAATTCCACTGACTGAGGTTGATCGCGTTTGAGACCTGAGCTACTGGTGTCGATGGTGAACAGCCATGCTGCACATCTTTATTTATGGCAATAATTTTTGGTTTGGGTTTTGGCGACATAGCTCAGGAGGTAAGACCGATTGTCTGGCAGTCGGAGGGTTGCCGGTTCAAACCCCGCCCTGGGCATGTCGAACACCTAACCCCTAACCCCTAACTGCTCTGGCGAATGAGAGGCATCAATTGTAAAGTGCTTTGGATAAAAGCGCTATATGAATGCAGTCCATTTACCATTTACCATATATTGAATTATTCAGAACTGGCGTGGTAAACTTGACTTGCCCCTACAGGTGGAGGCGGGGGCCAGGCACTGTGCATCGAAGCCGACCTGATGACCGGGCGGACGGAACGCTGCGACACCTTCGACAGTTCCCCCCTCTGCAAGAGAAACTTCCGGATTCAGTCGCTGGAAGTCTGGGGGATTCAGAACTCTGCCGCCTTCTCCCCCGCCGCCTCAGTAGAAACAGGCTAGAACACCGCACGAACTGTATCTAGATGCGTTGGGTTTCCGTTGGTTTTTCCATTACATGTCAAGATTCAGTCCACTCAAAATATATTTTGAGGGAGATTAGAAAAAAAAAAATTTAAATCATGAGTTTGAAAGTGCACAGTGAGCAATTTCCATACTTATTTTCTCTTGCCGTATGGAGAATGTAGTGTTATCAGAAGCATATCTTTTTTGTTTGGTTGTGCCTCTGTAGAATAATGTATTACTGTAAACCATGTCGATATTTATGTTGGGTTGGGTTTTTAGAAGCTTTAAAATGGAAGATCATTTTAAATGAATAGTCATGCTATGTACACACATATACAGTATATATATATATATTATATATATATATATATAATGTATATATATGTCTCACAATATATCCCCACGGGCTCGGCTACTAGTGTTTGATATGTCTTTCCTAAGGCCCGGCAATGCATTTCTGTCCCCTGTTCTGTTCTGCAGGTGATAAGTCTATATATATAAGAACCATATATTCTGCTGCACTGAAACCTACACTACAAGGGACTTTCAGTAAGAAAGAAAATAAATATTATTTTTTGAAAATATTCCATTGCAATGTGTTTTTGTCAAAAAAATGTCAAAAATTAAAATGTTTTTTCATACTTTAACCTTTAACATTAGTAATTGCACTCAAAACAAAATCCACTTAAAATCTCATCACAACCATTTCATAGACTGTGCCTCATACGGGTCAGTAGAGGCATGCCAAAGATTTTGGCTGATCCGCCGAATAATGGAATTCATGAAAGAACATTGCATTGCAATTTAAACTGAGAAAAACAGATGGTTGGTTGGGTCCATAGAGCAGTGTTTGAATGGTTAGCTGCAACACGATAAATAGAAATAAATATTTAAGAACACATACCAAGGTACTTAATTGTGTGTGTGTGTTTTTTTTTTCACTCAACCAGTAGTAATGTACGCAGCACTTTTCGCTAGCAAACAAACCTGAATGAAGCGGGGGAATTCAGCTACTGCGCATGTCCTCAGCGCTATCGCCTAGAAACTGACCCAAACAAAACGTTCCTCTATGCTACTTCGAAGTTAGAAGTGCTTGAAAAGCTTTTCAAGAAAATTGCCCTACTAGGTGGATAAATCGTTGACGGTGAGCGTTTTGTTGAGGACAGAAAATCATGGCTGGAGACACACAAGAAGTTCCGAAGCTTGAACTGGAATCAGTCATCGGGTTTAATGGTAACTATATTTCGTGTACCTTAAATGTACATGCGATCTCCCTAACTCGAAGTACATAGGGTAGCTACATACTGTGCGTTAGTTTGCTTAATACGTTCACAGAGGCTGTGTAAAATGAGCTTACTTTGCTGTTTTTTCAGTGACGCAGGGATTTTATTTGATGTCTGTATGATGAAATGTCACTTGGAATATAAATGCTGATTATATTTCCTAGAAAGCTTTACCTAATTTTAAAATCCACAAAGAATAATCGCAGATAGTTTGCATATCTAGTTCATCAGCATTATTTGTTTTAAACTATGTTGGCAACATACAGATAAATGCAAAAATATTGGGACATTGACAGCAATAAATAGGTGGCACGATATTATAACTTGAAGTCACATTAGTCTAACCCAATAGATACATAATGCTATATTGCTGAAAACTTCATCATGTCTATTTCAAAATTATCGAACACACGCTTACCTCTACTCAAGGCCATCCTTGTTTTTTTGTTGTTGTTGTTTTTTGTTTTGTTTATAGGACACGTGTTTTCTGGTCTGAGAGTGCATCCAGACAAAGAACACCTCATTTACCCCTTGGGATGCACGGTCATTCTGAAGAGTCTCAAACACAGCAAACAAGAGTTCCTGCAAGGACACACCAACAACGTGTCCTGTATCACTGTGTCCAAAAGTGGTAAATATGTCGCCTCTGGACAGGTCACCTTCATGGGCTTCAAGGTAAATATCCGTAGGCAACAATGACAACAATTAAAGCCATTTCAGAGTAAGCTGTCTTCCTTGTATCCATATTTTAATGCTGTAATTTTTTTAACAAATGTATTTCTGTCTTTGAGGACTGGTACTGTAAGCCTTTCCCCTTGTCGACATTGCCGATTATGGGCAATGTGAGATTTGGGAAACAAAAGATTGCAAATTGCAAGCGCATTGTCATCATATTAATTATGTGTGTCTGCTGACAGTGCACGGTAAATGACAAAGAACAGAGTCTGAAATGTTTTTCTCCCAATGCGTGTAAATGTACATCGCTTTTTTATTTGGTGTTAATACCTTTACAGACCATGGGTGCAAAAATATTTCAGTGGGCAGACTCTGTTCTTTGTCCTTTGCTTTCTCTGCTCAGCGCCCCGATGACTCCCGTATCAACACTCAGCGGCTACGCTATATTTATCGCTGCAGGCTGACATCATTATCTGGGATTACTCCAAGAGGGCGATCTATGCCAGAATGCAGCTGCACAAAGCCAAAGTGGAGGACCTGGCCTTTTCCCCTAACGACAAGTACCTGGTGTCACTGGGTGGGCAGGATGATGGCAGGTAACCGGTTTCCCCTGGAGCTTCTCAAAGAGGGAGACAATTTTACCTCACCTGATTTTCATCTAGCGTTTTCATCCCATTTGGGTAATATTTCGAAATGCAATACACTGTGTGTTCAGTTTAAAAAAAAAAAAGAGTTTATTATCAGTGTACAGGGAACGCTTGTGGTCTGTAAAACATGTGCAGGGTGGATACGGTGGTTTAGCACACTGCTGCGGTAAATTCGAGCTCTTAGCAAATGACAGCCTGCACGCGTGTGTGTGTGTGTTCCAGTATCGTGGTGTGGAACATCGAGACGAAAGAGGCCATCTGTGGGAGTCCGGCTTCGGCGCACAGCGCCGGTCACTGTCACACCATAGAGTTCTCCAACCAGAGTGACGACATCTTTGTGTCTGCTGGGAAGTAAGTCTATGGTTGATGCGAAAGGTAAAATGGACTGCATTTGTATAGCGCTTTTATCCAAAGCGCTTTACAATTGATGCCTCTCATTCACCAATTCACACACACACCAACGGTGAAAGGCTGCCATGCAAGGTACCAATCAGCTCGCTGGGAGCAATCAGGGGTTAGGTGTCTTGCTCAGGGACGCTTTGACACGCCCAGGGTGGGGGATCGAACCGGCAACCCTCCAACTGCCAGACAACCGCTCTTACCTCCTGAGCTATGTGAGGTTAATTTGTAATGTTATCTGCGCTGTTAATACTGTTCAATTAGAGGTGTAGTGCCATGTGTGGGGATAGGGGATGGTCTGTAGTGCTGTGTGACCTGTCAGTTTGTCTCTTTCTCTGGAGTCAGTAGCTTGAGTGATTGCTCTTCTGCAGATTCACAGATGTGTGCTTTTCGCATGCCAGATAATGACTACTGTGAAAACCTGTCCAACAGGGTTTTTTTTGCAGGTCACATTTACATTTTTGTTTGCTGTATTTTAAATCAAGTATTAATTAACCAATTAATATAGCTAGTTGCCGCTATTTCACAAGCAAGAATTTTATCCCTAATGTAGCAGTAAATAGGATGCATTAAAAACAGATTGTGAAAAAGGTCTATGGGCCTATAGCTTCTTCTTGTCTTCTAAACTAGATGCATTAGTTTCCAGCCATCGGTATGGGAGCACAAGTTAGTCTAAATATAAGCAGCTTCAATTTTTGTCTTATGTCACCTTGAATGTTTCTTCCTGGATGACTTAATTAGAACCCCAACACACCGAGAAATCTCAGCAGGACTTTGCTGACACAGTCACAGTCATTTTTGGCCATTGGTACTGATGCTGCAGTGGCTCACACCTGCACCCTGTCCCCATGCAGCGGGACACTCCGAGTTTGGGAGCTCGATCTCCCCAACAGGAAGGTCCGCCCTACGGAATGCCAGATGGGACAGCTGAAGAGGATAGTGAAATGCATCGAGGTGAGGCCTTCACCTGTTTTTATGCAGTCTGTGGGCCTTCCTCCAAGGTGCAGGCGGCCTGCTGACACGTTTCCTGTCTGAGTGACTTACGCTTCCTGAAACTGGTTGGAGGTACAACCATAGAACGTCAAAGGTGCCCTGCACCCTGCTGGGAAGGGAAGAAAGCATGCTAAGGATATCAGCTGCGAAACACAAGCTAGGGGATTTTGTTAGAAAAGTTATCCTGAGTGAGTCCTGTGGGGTTTCTTCACCATGTTACAGATCCCAGAAGATGACAGTTTCTTCTACTGTGGCACCACCAGCGGAGATGTGTTGAAAGTGAACCTGAAGACCAAGCTTCTCAACAGCTGTGGACCGACGAAACAGAAGTTCAGCAAGGTGAGCCAAACCACGAAATAGCACACACCACTGTTTTACCATAATAAAATTAAGTAATTATGATCATTGTTTCCATATCAAATTTTATTGAACACTATTGTAAATGTTTCATGTTTCAAATATTTATGTTCCTTAACACTGTGATTGACAGGCTTAGAATACTGTGGATGAGTCCTACACTGGAAACCTGTGTTAGGAAATCTTTTGGTAGTGACTAAATTTGATTGGGTAATGACAAAATTTTGAGTATGGATATAAATCATCTTTTATTCTCAATTTACTTCAGAACAATTGTGCAAAACATGGTTTAAAAAAAATATAAAAAATGAAAAATAAATCTCCTTTTTGCGTTTTTCTGCATATGCACGTTTGCACTACGTTTACTTGGAGCGTATGGCTGGGCTGACAAAAGGGGATTGCATGGTGTGTACTTCCTGAGCAGCACGAGCCAATGAAAACACTCGCCTGCTGTGTTCTTAATCCGCCTCAGCGAGAAAATCGAATTAAAAAAAAAAAAAACATTTCCTCAAACCTTGATGAAAATATGATACATCGAATATGGATTTGATTTTCCTGTGAAGGCAGTCATCTGCAAAAAAAAAAAAAAAAAAAAAGGCATTGTTGTTACTTTTCGTCGCTGTTCCTGAACAGCGAGCGCGAGCTGCAGCGACTGCTCTTCCCTCCGCAGGGGGTGAACAGCCTGAAGGCGCTGAAGACGGGGGACGTGCTCGTGGGCTCGGGGGACGGCACCTTCTCCCTCTGCTCCGGGCCCAATTTTAAGGCGGTCAAGTGAGTTCGGGGGGGGGCCGCCGAGAGACTGGTTTCAACAAGACCGGGTCAAAACCTAGTATATGGCTGGACCTGACACACGTGATCCGGCCGACCAATGGCGTAGCTTCATCACTCAGTCACTCAGTCACTCAGTCAGTCACAGACATTCGCGTTTGTAGGGCTGGCCCCCGCTGTTGCGGTCCAGCCAATAAAAAAAGGCGTCGGTCGCTTTTACGGAAGCTTCCACGCTGTTAATTAACGCGTTGTTGTCGCCGTGTCTCTGCTCTGCCTGGCCCTGCCTGCTTTACTCCGCCCCCCCCCCCCGTGCGTGTGCGTGTGCGTGTGTGTCCGACAGGAAGGTCCAGCTGGAGGGGGGCGTGACCTCCATCGCTCTGCGCGGCGAGGGCCACCAGCTGTTCGTCGGAACGGAGGCCGCGCAGATCTACCGCTTCGGCTACGCCGACTTCAGGGAGGAGCTCGTCGCCACCAGCCACGACAGCGCCGTCAACGACCTGGCCTTCCCTTTGTGAGTGACACACGTGACAGACTATACACAGAATCTATACAACCTGTGAGCACAGTATCAGTATGCAGGAAGAATGCCTAACATACGCTACACAGCTAACAGTCAGTGCTGGATCCATCTCCCTCGCTGTCTCGTTCTGTGTTTGTATCGCTGTTCTGTTGAACTTTTGCTCTCGTTCCAAGCTGTTCCCTGCTGGGTGTTGCGCAAAGTACTGTATGTGCGTGTGTGCACAATAATATTCTCAGCACCTGTTGCAGTCATTATATTATCATCCACTAGAGGGTACTACTTCCATTATGAATATGCTTGAAATGGTTTCATGAAGAATATTTACTCGTCAAAATTTCTAACATAAGCTCCACTTACTGGTGATACTCTGCACTCAGTAGTCCCTCCCTCTCTCCCTCCCTCTGTCTGTCTTTCCCTGTCTCTCTCTCTCTCTCTCACCCTCTCTTACTCTCTCTCTCTCACCCCCTCTCTTACTCTCTCACTCTCACCCCCCCCTCTCCCTCTCTCTCACCCTCTCTTACTCTCTCTCTCTTTTTTACTCTCTCTCCCTCCCTCTCTCTCTCCCTCTCCCTCTCCCCCTCTCTCTCTCTCTCCCTCTCTCTCTCTCTCTCTCTCTCAGCGAGTGCTCCGAGCTCTTTGCCACCTGCTCCCTGGGTGGGATCAGGGTGTGGCACGCCGAAACGTCCAAGGAGCTGCTGCGCATCAAGGTGCCCAACATGACGTGCAACGCCGTGGAGTTCATGAGGGATGGCAGGAGCATCATCAGCGGTAGGGCATTGGCATTGTTGGGCTGATTGGCCTGTTCTCGTCATTATGTTATGCTTTGTTATGTTATGTTATGTTATGTTATGTTTTGTTTTGTTATGTTTTGTTATGTTATGTTATGTTATGTTTTGTTATGTTATGTTATGTTATGTTATGTTATGTTATGTTATGTTATGT